>NC_041406.2:86904129-87181629 GCF_900747795.2 Erpetoichthys calabaricus | reverse complement strand
CAAGTGAGAGTGAGTGAGAGAGCCCAAGCAGAAGAAGTAAACATTACAGAAAAAAAGTTTCCTCATGTATGACACGCACCTGATTTTCTAATGCTAATTTTCGGGAAAAATGTGCGCGTGGTACACAGGTAAATACGGTATACATACATACACACATATACATATCTATATATACATCTATTATAAAAAAAAAAAATCCTGCAGAGAAACAGTACGGCTACGAGACGTGTTCTTCACGTTAAGATCACGGAAGACACTTAAAAGACCCGCGAGACTAAAGAGATTAAGGTCCCCGCGAGACGCTCCGTGGCCAAACATGAGACTGTGTGCCAAGAGATTGACCCAGAACCGTCTCTCGTGATGACGTAGAACATGAGATTCTTGCAAGATACGCCCTACTTACAACTAAATAAGAGCACGGACAGCAACACTCTCAGTCTTGTTTTGGCTTTGAGCACACACAGACCCAGGGCTCTCAGCGCATATAAAGCATATAAGGACAATACGTTATAGATGAAACGTAGATGACTAAGCGAAGAAGAAAGCAGTGCGGAGAAAAGAGACTCAAAAGCGTTGGAGAGACAAAAAAGAAAAAGAATAATCTAGGTGCAAATGCAGAAAATAAGGAAAGTAATTATCAGCCCGGAGCAAGTGGAACTGGAAAAAAAAAAAAAAAAGCACATCCAATCCGGACGTTGGCGCTATACACATGCAGAGCAGATTATGAAAGCAAAGGAATTCGAAAGGCTCAAAAAAAAAAAAAAAACGTTGGCGCGATACACATGTGGAGAAAGTTAAAGAATATGAAAGTAAGAAAATTAGAAAGTATAAAAAAAAAAAGAAAGTAAAGATCGCAGTAGCGCAAACAAACGGAAATTATTACTCGAAAAAGGGAAAATAATCACCACGGACCAGGTGTCATTGAAACAAAAGCAGAATAAGGCAAGGTCAGAAATAAAAGACAGAGTAGAAAACAAAGTAAAACGTCATAAAGAGGTTAAAAAACAAGGGGGCCAAACACATGCAGAGCAGGTTAGAGATCATGAAAACTGGAATTCAAAAGCCTCAAAAAAACGTAGGTGTGAAACACATGCAGAGCGAGATACAGAATACGAAAGCAGAAAAAAAACGACAGTGTCAAAACAAAGAAAGTAAACATCGCATTAGCGCAAACAAAGAGAAATTATTACTCGGAGAAATAACGAAAAGGCGAAAAGAGATTGAATACATGGACAGGTGATATGTCAGAAGTATGTAAATATTGTAAGGCTTTGTTTAAGTCAAGAGAATTTCAAAAACGGGGTTTTACCTCACATGCATTTATTGGTTACTTTCCAAAAAAAAAAAAAAGATTAACTGCTGATGACGTCGATCGTTTTGTCTGTGCTGAAATTCCAAACAGAGAAACCTATCCTGAATTATGGTACAAAGTCATTAAACACACGTCTCACGGACCTCATTTAAAAGATTCAGCACATTGGGACTCGAAAAATTCCAAATATTGTTTTTACAGAAGTTCAGAAATAAAAGTGAAACTAATGAAATAGCAACAATTCAAAGAAAAAAAATCTTAAAAGTGTGTATCCGGAAAAACAAAAACGGGGGTTGGCGAGCGAAGCGAGCAAGGGGGCAAAGCCCCCTAGGATCTATATATATCTATCCATCTATCTATCTATCTATATTTAAACGTCTACGCGTGGAAGTGTGTGTGTCTCTCTGTCCGGAAGTGAGAGGTGGAGTCAGGGTAAGGGCTCCACCTCTGAGGATACACAAGTGAGGCCAATACGTCGGCAAAACAAAACCTACAAAGAAAGAGTCACTCACTTATCCACTAATACAGAAGCAATGAGAGCACATCAGCAAAACGCTATCCCTTTTACATTTCCTCCCACCACTAATACACAAGTGAGGTGAGCATGTCGGCAAAACGAAACATCCTAGGAGAGAGATGCCCAGAGATCTTTACACAACTAGTATATTATATACTGTATATACAGTATATGCTCACGTATAAGTCAGGTTTTGAAACCCGAAAAATTGATTATAAAATCAGACCCCGACTTATACGCCCGGTCAAAAATGCAACACTTTTTTTTTTTTTTTACATCTTCTTGCCTCCTCCGATCTCACATCAGTTTCTCAGACACATTGAATTTTCTTGCAGCAGCACAGTTACCAATTTCGTTCGCCACTTCAACGCCGTTTAATTTAAAACCAGCTTCCTATTTTCTTCTAATTGAACGCTCTATCATAGATAAGGGATGCTCTTACAATAAAAATGTGTGAGGGTGTGAGATACAAAAAACACAAATCAGTGTAAACGTTGCTTCGGAATAGATTGGGTATTATCGTGTGGTCCCGTAGGAAGAACCAGGCCAGGGGGACTCCCACGTAAAACCAGGCTGTGACAGACAGAGGGACATTTCTGGGGGGTGGGATCGGACCGCATGTCTGCCCTGGGGGGTTGCCAACTGGGATCCCGAGCTTTCGTAATGTGGTGGGTCCAGCAAACGCGCTGTACCGGTGCATGCTGCCCAACATGACCTGACTTGATTGGCAAGGATTGGTTTTTAATTAAGATATTGGGTTGGAACGAAAACCTGCAGTCACTGAGGCCCTCCAGGACCGACATTGTCTACCCCTGGTTTACAGGAAGGTGCTGGTGGAGAGACACTAACACACACACTAAAACGGAGGAAAGGCACAGAAGGAACATGGAGGGCAAGAGATAGAAAATATTTTTTAATTATTCTGTTACCTGTCTGCGACTGGTACCATGGCTAATCTAATATATAAACGTCTATGCGTGGAAGTGTGGGTGTGTCAGTCTGTCCGACCCAGAAGTGCGAGGCTACAGCATGAAGCTCAAAGAAAGCGACTCTGTCGCCAAAGTCAAACCCCGGGAAAAGAGAGTAACTCGCTTGGCCACTGATACACAAGCGAGGTGAGCACATCGGCAAAACAAAAACTCTGACGAGACAGAAACTCGCTTAGCCACTGATAGACAACGGAGGCGAACAGGTCGGGAAAACTAAACCGCCACAAAGAGAACCTCACTTAACCACAAATGCACAGCCGATATGATATGACTGATTGATTGAAGTGCCAGAATCCATGGTTTCTAGGAGCCCGGGCTTTTTACAGCACTGGTTTACACAGCCAGTTAGTAATAATCATTGAAATATAGTAACAATAATACGGTACTAACACTATTAATACTGTAATGCGACCACTTAACAATGGCGCTCCAACACTATTCGATTTCAGTTATTGTTTCTCCATAATTAAAGCATGACGTCGTTAACCAAGTCATGACTGTATTTAAGTTTCGGCTAGATTGAAGCGTGGTCTTGAATTGAAATGCAATACTGTACATTTGCTTTGCTATTCGTTGCGACAGACGATCCATGGACATGAATAAAAGTCTTATACGCTTTTGCACTGCATTTTAAACGGTTATGAAAATTGCATCCCGTAGTGAAAAGCAATCGAATATTTGGTTGCTACATGAAAATATCAAACTGTGCTGCAATGAAACTCACCACGTGCACATTTATTACATTTCAATGGTGTTAACAAGTTGGATTATGTTTAATTCTGGCCATGCATTCAAATTCAAAATCTGGCCAAGCCCTCAAATTCCAACACGCTTAATTTGCTTTTAGTTATGATGCACAATTTATGGACATGGATTAAAACACAACAGGATTTTGTGTTGCATTTTAAACTGGAACTGCTATGGTTTGCTGTAGTGAAAAGCAATCAATCGTTTTGGTTCACGTGTTTTAAATTACGATACAATAAAACGGTGACAAAATTCAAGAGAGTCCAGCTGCAGGTGAGACAGTCTGAAGTCTCAGGCAGATTCAGAGATTTGAGACATTCTGAGGCCCCTAAGATGATGTGCCCGTCAGTGGCATCTCATTGACTCCGCCCACTTTCCAGGAGCCACGCCCCATGTTCTGCCAGTGTACTGACGCCTATATTGCATGGTTGTCATACCAATTTCAGTTCCTTTGAGTTCCTGCGCTTAGACCTGTGGAATCAGTAGTTTAGAGTCCTATATATTCTACTTTTATTAAATTTATTATTTAAATGTATTATTTTTTATTTATTTAATTTATTATTATTATTATTAATAATAATAATTTCCATACATCCATTATCCATCCTGCTATATCCTAACTATATGGTGACGGGGGTCTGCTGGAGCCAATCCCAGCCAACACTGGGCGCAAGGCAGGAAACACACCCAGGGCAGTGCGCCAGCCCCCACAGTAATAATGATTTTGTTAAATTTATTAACTATCAAGGTCTCTCAGTTCTGCATCTGAAGTAAAACCACAGAATGGATGTGACTTTTGTTATTATGGGAAATAAAGGTGCCTACACCTCAGTGGCGTAGTGTAGTAGGGGCGGCAGGGGTGGCCCGCCTCGGGCGGCACTTTTAGGGGGCTGCAAAATTTCACAATAAATAACAATAATATCTTGTAAAAATTTGAACCATACCTAAATAAGGGGGCGGCGGAATTTTCCTCCGCCCTGGGCGGCTGACACCCACGCTATACTACTGCTACACCTGATAAGCCCCAATTTATCAGTGGCGTAGCTCGAGTTCGCGCCACTCGGGGCGGGGCTTCAATTTGCCGCCCTCCAATGTATCTGAATATGTTAACCTATTAAAATGAATTATAGAGAAAAATTAAGATACATTTGGCATAGATTTATTTATATATAGAGAAACATCAATATTTTTTCACATATAATTATTTATAAGCATCAACTAGACAAGAATATAGTACAGACGCACTGATAAGCCGTGTTCTGATTATTAGTTTAATATAATGCGAAAACCAGAACCGGTGTGGTGTACAAGTGATAGGTGGGGATGAGCAAGAACGCATTCGGATTGTTAACGAAACGAAATTATATGATTGTGAATTAGTTGTCTATTTTCCTAGAAATTATTATCGGTGTAATTAATTTGTGAATTTCCCCTTGGGATTAATAAAGTATCTATCTAATGTTTCTGTTTATTTTCGTTATTGCCACATAAAGAAGAGGCTGGACAAACTGGTGAGGAAGGCAGTCTCTATTGTAGGCACGAAGCTGAGCAGACTCCTATCAATTATGGAGAATCCACTGCATCCACTAAACAGGATCATCTCCAGACTGAGGAGCAGCTTCAGCAACAGACTGCTGTCACCGTCCTGCTCCACTGACAGACTGAGGAGATCGTTCCTACACCACACTATGCGACTCTTCTCGATTCCACCCCATGGGGGGGTAAACGTTAACATTATACAAAGTTATTGTCCGTCTGTATACCTGCATTGTTATCACTCTTTAATATTGTTCTTTATTAGTATGCTGCTGGAGTAGCCTATGTGAATTTCCCCTTGGGATTAATAAAGTATCTATCTATCTATCTATCTAAATTTCAACTGCCGTGTCTGATGCCGTCACAGAAGGACCGTCTGAAAATGATTTTTGAAGCATTTGTGGATGAAAATCAGAGAATTCATTCATGAGTTATATTTTTCCGAACCCTGCTGCTTACACGTGAAGTGTTCTGAACCTTTTGGCCAATAATGCCGCCCCCAAAAATGTGCCCCCCGGGGCGGACCACCCCCTCCACCTGCCCCTAGCTAAGCCACTGTATATTATATATATATATATATATATATATTCCCCATAAGTCGACTTAACTTTTTTGTGTGAATTAAAAATAAATTAATTTTCTGCGTAAAGCAAAACACCGCATTAAAATGTCAACTGAATCCAATTAGAAAATTATTTAATTGTACAGTTATACAAGAGGTAAAAATAAACGTCGTCGTGCTTCTCGCAGGAATACAAAAACGTTCCGGGTCTCATAGTGTCTGAAGCGCTCGATCTGTCGGAGGCCTAAAACTGTCCTAACTGTAGCTGGATATTTCTCCCAAAATTAAGCGCACCACGTGCACATGCATTACATTGCAGGTAACACGTTGGATTGCAGTCAATTTTGGCACGAATAGCCTTCCATAATATAGTTCCTCTGTTTTGCGAACCCAGCCCAGTCTCTTATTGATGTGGACCCCCACCCACACTCATTACTGACCGGCTGTTAAAGTTGTTTGGTGCAGTTCATTGATTTTGCTGATGTTAAGTCGCAGACGATTCTCAAAGTTCTCATCCCCCTTATCATTAGTGCAGAATCATCTGAGGATTTCTGCAAGTGACAAGACCAGGTGTTCGATTTCTAGTATGAGGTGTTCAAAGCTCTCTCGGACAAGCACACTCTTCACACTCGCATTGCACTTCCTACCTGAATGTCAGTTCCTGACAAAAGTTAAACGAAAGTTGTGCGCGACTTACGGGCCCGTGCAGGTAACAGGAGAGGCGCACACCTGGACACGCCGAGACATCGCGGAGCAGAACGAAAAAATGTCAGGCACGCTAGTAAAAGTAAAAGAAAAAAAGTGGGGGTGGTGACTGAGTGGGTGGGTGGGGTAAAGCAATTCTAATCTAAAGGCTTGCATTCTCTTTACCAGCGTAAAACGAAGACAGCTGGCTGGAAGAATGCGTATCTGAACGCCATGACATCAAACCGGAAGCCACCCAGCGCACAGCTCGTCTTCAATTTCTACTTTTACTGGACAATAATTTAAAATCGCGACCGTGTACCGACCAAGTTCAACGACCTTTTTACTGCTGATCTTGCCTGGGATTGGGTTTGAGGGGGCGGGGATCGGCACATGAACTGTTGCCGCTGCTGCACGTCTTGAATGCGGAGCCTTGCGAAACCGAGGGGCTGCCCGAAAGGAAATTATCAAAGACTGCCTGGGAGCTTCTGTGACGCCACACGCTCGTTAAAAAAAAGAAAGAAAGAAAGAAAGAAAGAAATACGGAAATGCACAAATCCCTTACCCCTCTTTTGCGAGGGGCAAGAGATATTCAGTCGCAATCGTGTTAGCTACCTTCCCAGTTCAGCCTTGTGCACCATCATCCACCCGACCCGTTTACATACAGTACACCAATATATACAGTAATCAAGAGCCGGGCAAGGTGCTACATTGAAAGTCCGCACGGTACGCAACCTGTGCCGCGTGATCGCGAATTTCTTAAACAAAAGAATAATAAGATGAAAACTGGTAACCTGTACTAATGTCCGAACGCACAAGTGCATGCACGCGTCCGGGCAGAAGACACATTATAAAAATTCAAAGGATAACATTCGTAATAATCTCTCCGCTGCACTTACCCAGCTCGACTTGCACCCTCGTCTAGACATGCATGAAGGGCGATCGGCGTGTTCGACTTATCCTTTTTGTTTTAATCTTCTTTTGAAGGGACAGAAAGCGAACCTCTTTAAACGCTACATAAAACAAAACAAAAAAAATGAAAAGAGCTCAAGCGGCAGAGCAAATCCGCCCTCAGCGCTCGCACTTTCTACTTTCGGCTGTTAAGTGTACGATCATGCCTTGCAGCTTCCTGTTATTAAGGTACAGTGTGGGGTGGGGCTCACGCGAACGCACAAGACTCGGCGCGCTGCTTTAAGTCCGTTTGCACTGGAGATCTGCAGCACTCGTGTTGACATACGGATTAGGGGGCAAAAAGCAGCAGCTGATCTGGGGAAGGAAGATCGATAGGGCGGAGGGGACTGGGCGGATGTTGTGATATACCACTTCAGCACCTGTGTGGCAAAATATCAACACGAAGCTTTAAAGGAGTCGCCTACTCTAACCTCCGATGTTAAAATAATTGATCCATCCTTTTTCTGTTCTCTGTTATCCGGCTACAGGAATAAAAGTCAGTCCCCTTAGTTCAGATACTGATGAATTATATATATATATATATATATATATATATATATATATATATATATATATATATATATATGTAAAAGGTACCAGTAAGGTGTGCGGGACGTCATCAGTGGACATGGGGGTTCGCCCCATCAATTCCAAATCTTTCCTCGGCACTGTTTGGTGACGCAGTGGGTAGCGCCGTCTGCTCATGAGTGCGCTGATGACTCCCCTGGCTGGTCGTTGTTGGTGTGAAGTTTGCAAGTCATGCCCGTGTTTTTTTTCCCTCTGTCTACTATGTTTTGTATTTTCTCCCAAATACTTAGAGTTGCTGTTGAGCAATTTGGTGAGTCTAAATTGTGTGTATTTGTGTATGAGTAATAATGGTAGTACCCAGTGCTTAAAGTCGGCCAGTTCTCACCGGTAACTCTTTACCACCAGTTCTAAGTTTTGCCGTTTGGAGTACCAGAAGTTTTTCATACCTACCAGCATTGTTTGCAGAACAATATTCACCCCTACGATATGCAGTACCACCAGTTCTCACAGCCTATTGATATTATAATGCTACACTTGCTAATCAGCTGGTAACTCTTGGGAATTGTTCTTCATAAAAAAAATCCATGGATCCTGGAATGTACAGTGCATCCGGAAAGTATTCACAGCGCATCACTTTTTCCACATTTTGTTATGTTACAGCCTTATTCCGAATTGGATTGAATTCACTTTTTTCCTCAGAATTCTACACACAACACCCCATAATGACAACATGAAAAAAGTTTACTTGAGGATTTTGCAAATTTATTAAAAATAAAAAAACAGAAATCCCATGTACAGAAGTATTCACAGCCTTTGCTCAATACTTTGTCGATGCACCTTTGGCAGCAATTACAGCCTCAAGTCTTTTTGAATATGATGCCACAAGCTTGGCACACCTATCCTTGGCCAGTTTGGCCCATTCCTCTTTGCAGCACCTCTCAAGCTCCATCAGGTTGGATGGGAAGCGTCGGTGCACAGCCATTTTAAGATCTCTCCAGAGATGTTCATTCGGATTCAAGTCTGGGCTCTGGCTGGGCCACTCAAGGACATTCACAGAGTTGTCCTGAAGCCACTCCTTTGATATCTTGGCTGTGTGCTTAGGGTCGTTGTCCTGCTGAAAGATGAACCGTCACCCCAGTCTGAGGTCAAGAGCGCTCTGGAGCAGGTTTTCATCCAGGATGTCTCTGTACATTGCTGCAGTCATTTTTCCCTTTATCCTGACTAGTCTCCCAGTTCCTGCCACTGAAAAACATCCCCACAGCATGATGCTGCCACCACCATGCTTCACTGTAGGGATGGTATTGGCCTGGTGATGAGCGGTGCCTGGTTTCCTCCAAACGTGACGCCTGGCATTCACACCAAAGAGTTCAATCTTTGTCTCATCAGACCAGAGAATTTTCTTTCTCATGGTCTGAGAGTCCTTCAGGTGCCTTTTGGCAAACTCCTGGCGGGCTGCCATGTGCCTTTTACTAAGGAGTGGCTTCTGTCTGGCCACTCTACCATACAGGCCTGATTGGTGGATTGCTGCAGAGATGGTTGTCCTTCTGGAAGGTTCTCCTCTCTCCACAGAGGACCTCTGGAGCTCTGACAGAGTGACCATCGGGTTCTTGGTCACCTCCCTGACTAAGGCCTTTCTCCCCTGATCACTCAGTTTAGATGGCCGGCCAGCTCTAGGAAGAGTCCTGGTGGTTTTGAACTTCTTCCACGTACGGATGATGGAGGCCACTGTGCTCATTGGGACCTTCAAAGCAGCAGAAATTGTTCTGTGACCTTCCCCAGATTTGTGCCTCGAGACAATCCTGTCTCGGAGGTCTACAGACAATTCCTTTGACTTCATGCTTGGTTTGTGCTCTGACATGAACTGTCAACTGTGGGACCTTATATAGACAGGTGTGTGCCTTTCCAAATCATGTGCAGTCAACTGAATTTACCACAGGTGGACTCCAATGAAGCTGCAGAAACATCTCAAGGATGATCAGGGGAAACAGGATGCACCTGAGCTCCATTTCGAGCTTCACGGCAAAGGCTGTGAATATTTATGTACATGTGCTTTCTCAATTTTTTTATTTTTAATAAATTTGCAAAAATCTCAAGTAAACATTTTTCACGTTGTCATTATGGGGTGTTGTGTGTAGAATTCTGAGGAAAAAAATAAATTTAATCCATTTTGGAATAAGGCTGTAACATAACAAAATGTGGAAAAAGTGATGCGCTGTGAATACTTTCCGGATGCACTGTATATATCTAAAAGGGGATCCCAACTTAGAGGCTGAAGTTGTGTTGGGCAGGAGCAGATCTACCATCAGGGTGTTCTGGGTGTGTATCCAGGGGTCCCATGACAGCAAGGGGCCTCTTCTCAGAACCTTTCAATGAAACAACAGATGGTTCATAATAATAAAGCACCCCCCCCCCCCCCCCCCCCTTGATTAAATGATCAAGTACACCTGCACCACCAAAATGGCCCACGAGGAACCACTCAACTCCCCCCACTCAAATTTAAGTATCTATGTGCCACTGAAATGACCAAGGGAATCCCCCAACCCACCCCAAAAACCCAACTGATAAAGAGGTTTAGTCTCAATCTAGAGTGAGTGAGGAGTAACGTGTGTGTCGGCACATTGCATTGTTAACAGTATGATCAACTCTCTGGGGTCTGCGGTGGTCTTAATCCGGCCTTGGTTGTACATAGTCCCCTATCAAAGTCTGTGATGGTCTTAATTCACCCTTGGTTGTAGGTAGTTCCCCTTGGAAGTCTGAAAATGCTCTGATATGCCTAGATTATATTAAAGAATGGGGTGGAGGGGATGAGGGTGGTCCTCAAAAGCTCTGTGTAAGTACTGATTTTGTTCTCTAAATATGGGTTAAATAGCAGCCTGAGTGGTGTGGAATGAAGTGAGGTCACCCCTAGATTTAAAACCGCTCACGTATTTAGATAATAAATGTTTAATATGCAAGCTCTGTCAGCACGCGGTCTGGTGGAGTGCCCTCTAAAAACTGAAAGGCCGAGGGCACTCGTCTCTGCCGGTCATCGGATGCCTCCAGAACTCTCAAACCTGCGTTTACCCCAAGGCGTGGTGCCGCCCGTGTGAATGTGACTCTTCATTAAGTGATCCCACCTTTGACTATTGTACTTTCTACTGAGCTGTTTGCTTTGCACCTTTAAACACACAAAAAGCAGAAATCAGAGTAAATAAAACCTCCATTATCTTGTTGATTAGGGTACACCCTTAAATCCGTCATTCAGAATCAAACCAACGTAATATCCTAGAATCTTTCTCCTGCTTACTGTAATCCAATTCAGGGTCAATGTATAACCAGGCTCATTTTATCTTAAATTGATAAAGTCCTTTTTTATGGAAAAAGCTCAAATTTATGAGTTTTATAGGCTATTTCTGTTATTATGGTGTTAATTATTTGAGAGCATTACTTTTAAATTACTTTACAAATACTTAATATATGTTAAAGGAATACTCCACTCTAAAATTATATTTTTTGTTTGTTACTACCTGTATGAACCAATCCTAGAAAGTTAATGTCAGTCAGTCAGTCATTGTCCAACCCGCTATATCCTAACTACAGGGTCATGGGGGCCTGCTGGAGCCAATACCAGCCAACACAGGGCACAAGGAAGAAACAAATTCCGGGCAGGGTGCCAGTCAACTGCAGGGCAAACACACACAGACACCAAGCACACGCTAGAGACAATTTAGGACCACCAATACACCTAACCTGCATGTCTTTGGACTGTGGGAGGAAACCGAAGCGCCCGGAGGAAATCCGCGCAGACACGGGGAGAACATGCAAACTCCACGCAGGGAGGACCCGGGAAGCAAACCCAGGTCTCCTTACTGCGAGGCAGCAGCACTACCACTGCACCACCCGAAAGTTAATGTTTAATGTTAAATTCATATACTGTAAGTGCTTAATGTCAATAGAATATCTATTCAAAAATACTTCCACGGAAGCGCTGGGATTCATCCTCAGTGATATATCCTGGGGTCAACAGGTGTTTCGGGTCTGTTAAAACATCACACACCCCAGGGCGGACTGGCCATTAGGGCATTTGGGCAATGCCCGGTGGGCCGCGTACTCTGGTCTGGTCATGGGTCATTTTCATGAAATAAATTTTCTGTACTTGTTTCTGTTTGACATTAAAATTAACTTTCTAAACTACTAAACATTATCTGTCCTGTACTGCAATTTATATAGTCCTATCTAATATACCATATTACGTCATCAAGTTGTTTTAGTTGTCAAAACTGCCTTTTGCCGATTTCTGTTTCAATACCGCTACATTTTGGTTAGCATAAACATTATTGCAATTTATTTTATCTCATATCTAGTATTTAAATTCTTTGGTACTAATAATTAGTTTAGATTATGTATTATAATAGGTGGCACGGTGGCGCAGTGGGTAGCACTGCTGCCTAGCAGTAAGGAGACCTGGGTTTGCTTCCCGGGTCCTCCCTGAGTGGAATTTGCATGTTCTCCCTGTGTCTGCGTGGGTTTCCTCCGGGTGGTCTGGTTTCCTCCCACAGTCCAAAGACATGCAGGTTAGGTGCATTGGCGATTCAAAATTGTCCCTAGTGTGTGTGAGTGTGTGTGCACGCGCCCTGTGGTGGGCTGGCCCCCTGCCGGGGTTTGTTTCCTGCCTTGCGCCAAGGGATTGGCTCCAGCAGACCCCCGTGACCCTGTAGTTAGGATTTAGCGGGTTGGATAATGGATGGATGGATGGATGGATGGATGGATGGATTATAATAATAATTCTTTGCATTTATATAGCGCTTTTCTCACTACTCAAAGCACTCAGCAATTGCATTGTTAAGGGCCTTGCATAGTCCCTTTTGGCATTTATGGGATTCAAACCGACAACCTTCCGATTGCCAGTGCAGATCCCTAGCCTCAGAGCCACCACTCCATTATGCATTTTATTCTTCTCTGGTCGTCGGCGTGAGCGATAATTTAGCTGTGATTATTAGTATGATGATACCACACAATGACTCAAGTACATCTTGAGGCGTTCATGTTGATGTCGGTGGAGAAAAGTATCCTAGCCAAACTTGACACTAACAGTATTGTTGATGATGTGGCTGCTAAAACCAGCGAACTGCGTAAGCTACTAACCTACTAGGGTCCTGGCACTTGGACATGACACTGACATTTGACATGTACTTGCTGAACTCTCCTGTGCAACTTTGTGACCCAAGCTGGACAATATGTATATATAGTAAGTGACCATATGGCATGGACAGGCATTCCAAGTGAGAGAGAGAAAGGTTCCTTGCCCAGACAGGAGACTCCAGGTGGGTGGATGGATATCCTGGGCAAGAGAGAAGAAGGTTCCTTGCCCAAAAAGGAAGCCCCAGGCAGATGCACAGGCATCCCGATCAGATGTACTCTACAATACCTTCCCTAGCTGGGATAAAAGGGGAGGACAGGTAAGGACTGTCCGTAGGGGCTGCTTATTCCCCCAGGAAGCTAGATGGCAGAAGCCCTGGATCTCTATACCCATTCTGACACCAGCAGCGAATGCTGGGAATTGAAGTCCAGTAGCACAGCCCTGCTGGGGTCCATGGGTGCCAAAGGAGGGCGCTGCAGGGAGATACACTCCCTACTAACTCTGCCTGTGTCACAAGTGCAGTGTGAATGATCATTCTTTGCGGTGAAGAGAATCAAAGCCATCAGAGAAGCACAACGACGCAAGAACATCATGAGGCGTTCATGTTGATGTCGGTGGAGAAAAGTAGCCTAGCCAAACTTGACACTATCAGTATTGCTGATGTGGCTGCTAAAAGCAGCAAACTGCGTAAGCTCCTAGCCTACTAGGGTACTGGCACTTGGACATGACACTGACTTTTGACATGTACTCTAATAACGTGTAAGCCACGTTGCTAAATTTTTATTTTTCATTAAATTTTATTTCTAAGCATGACATCAAATTTTAAGTTGTGTCTAAACATCAGTGTACAGATTAAGTTTGGCAACAGTTTAGATAGAGTTCATATCATAGGCTCATAGCAAGTAGCGAGCCGCGTACTCCTCACAAATTTTAAGACAATTACAATGAATAATGGGCCGAGTGGGTCGAGCTCGTCACCTCACTCATTGAAGGATGCCTGGGCCGGTTTTGAGACCCAGTCTGCTCCTGACATACCCTCACCCAGGTGACCCAGCCGGGGGTGATCAGACCCCAGCTTGCATCCCAACAGCAACTGACCACTGAGCCACCCTCTACAGCCTGCTAACCTAAACCTGCTATTCCCAGCTTCGTCAAGACTCTACAGAGAGACTGGCCTGCAAAGCCCCAACATCCCACCTCGACTGGCTCACAATGGCCCAGTGGCGTGCAGTGGCTAGAAGATGCCCGGGGCAAACTCCTTGATTGTATGCCCCCTAAGGTGAGGTGCTGTCAAAGTGAAAGGTAAAGAAGGCGTATGAATGTGATAAAGAACGGCATCTTATATATAATTTGCCAGTCTCCTCACTGACTCACTCACTGACTCACTGACTCACTGACTCACTGACTCACTCACTCACTCACTCACTCACTCACTCACTCACTCACGTCCGTCCGAAGCCGAATGCGCTGTCGCCTTCTGCGCACGTCGCTTTCTGCGCATGTCCGAAGCCGAACGCGCAATCGCCTTCTGTGCAGCTGCCCGAAAAACCTTACGAGACCGACATCGCGGCAAGCGGCGGATTTACGGCTGCGAAAATTCAAAGAGAAAGGCGACTTCGACCAACATCATGGCAGGGTCCGTCCGAAGCCGAACGCACAGTCGCCTTCTGCGCAGCTGCCCGAAAAACCTTACGAGACAGACATCGCGGCAGGCGGCGGATTTACGGCCGCAAAAATTCAAAAAGAAAGGCGACTTCGACCAAAATCGCGGCAGGCAATGGATTTACTGCCGCAAAAATTCAAAGAGAAAGGCGACTTAGACCATCATCGCAGCAGGCGACGGATTTACGGCTGCGAAAATGCAAAGAGAAAGGCGACTTCGATTAAACCTCTAGAGGCCTGAAAGGCGATTTCGACTACAACTCCAGGCCTAATTACGCATTCATTCAATACGCCTATATCAGGTTTGTGGTGCTTATACTTAATACTTACTATTCCACTTATGCCCGTTTCATCTTACGTTGTCGAAACGGGCTCTTTGTCTAGTATTAAATAAGAAACAAACACTTTATTCAAATTAAATATTCATTTAAGATCATTTCCCCAAATTAGATCTCCTCTCTGAAAACAATCGTACCACTTCATTTTTTACATCATCTGTGAGTGAGGAATTCTTTTTCAATGCTGATTAAAGCCAGGTTGGTCAGACGCTCTTGTGACATGGAAGATCTCGGATGAGTTTTTATTCATTTCAGTGTGGAAAATGATCTTTCACAAGTTGCGATTGAAAATGTTATGGTAAGCAGTAATCTGTACGCAATGCAAAATCATGGGAAAGACATCCCTTCCACACTGTACTAACCACGGGAGAGCATCTTTAGGATCAGGGGGAACTGTATTCCATCCCCCAGCTCGAGGGAGCATCACAAAGTCAATCATTTCGTCATATAATTGAATTGCTGTCACGTCATTATTATAGTAATCTGCAAAGGCTGAACATTCCCTTTTTAATCTCTGCCTTTCCTTTTTGTCTTCAGTTGTGACTGAATGCAAATCCAGAATAAATAAAAATTGGTTTTGAAGGTCCAGCTCCTCCAAGATGCTGTCGCAAGATGGTTTTCTGCGTCACACCAGGAGACGGGCCATTACATGAGGAGAGGGCCGTAGAAGGACATCAGCCCAGCAGCATGGCCTTCATTCAGTACTCTAAATGAGAGTTTTCCAGATTTCAAAAATGTGTACATTATGTTCTTTTTCAGATATCTCAACGAAAAAAAAAAAATGGAACATTCCCATTAAATTTCTTTGAGAAAGACGTGTACCAAATTTAAAAGTGATCGGTCCATTCGGAACCGAGCTGTTTCATGCAGACACACAGACAGTGGCTGCTTTTCAGTCGTTTTTTTAGGTGCAAACATAACTAAAAAATAAATGAAAGAATATTAATCTTTACAAAAGCAAAGCACATTTATGTAATTACCTGCAATTTCACTCCAAAGAGCAAGTATAAAAATAGGCTAAGGAACAGTCTCATGAATCAAGGCACTAAAATGAATTGCCATGCACTTGGATTGCCCTGGAGCAGCACTTCCAGACACCTGTAATATAAAAGCTCCTAATGTTATTATTATTTTTTTTTCTAGAGAACTACACCAACAGCAAAATAAGAGAACTATACATCTGAAATACAAAATGGTTTAAATATTTAAATGATTATATGAATATGTGATGACATGGAAAACCTGGAGGGAATATGTGACTTCTTGTTGTAATGGGAGCTCCGCTCTGACGTATTAAATTGTTCTTATTTTAAAACCTCATTTACAGATAGAGGTTTGGAGAGAACTTCTTCTCCTTCTTCCGGCTGCTTCCGTTAGGGTTTGCCACAGCAGATCATCTGTCCGCATATGGATTTGGCAAAATTTTACACCAGATGCCCTTCCTGACATAACCCTCCCCATTTATCCGGGCTTGGGACCGGCATGAAGAAACATTAACCATTAAGAAGGCTAACAGATTGTGAGGTTATATAGCACCCTGACGTGTGGAGTACAAGTCCAAGGAGGTTCTCTTCAAGTTTTATAACGCACTGGTGAGGCCTCGTCTGGAGTCCTGTAGGCAGTTTAGGCCTCCAGGTTTAGATTTGGATACTCAATGGGAGGTCTGAAAATCAAAAGTTCATGTTATGAGAACGATTTAGGAATCATAGTGGAGTCAGAGCTATTAACTGCCAGATGGTGTTCAGAAGCCATTAAGAAGGCAAACAGAATGTCAGGTTATATAGTGCCCTGACGTGTGCAGTACAAGTCTAAGGAGGTTTTGTTCAAGTTTTATAACACACTGGTGAGGCCTCATCTGGAGTATTGTAGGCAGTTTAGGCCTCTGGGTTTAAGTTTCAATACACAATGGAAGGACTGAAAATCAAAAGTACAAATTATGAGAAGGATTTAGGAGTCACAGTGGGCTCGACACTATCAACTGCCAGACAGTGTTCTTAAGCCACTAAGAAGGCTAAAAATAATGTGAGGTTATATAGCTCCCTGATGTGTAGAGTATAAGTCCTAGGAGGTTCTTCTCAAGCTTTATAACACACTGGTGAGGCCTCATCTGGAGTACTGGGTGCAGTTTAGGCCTCCAGATTTAGGTTTGAATACACAACAGAAGGACTGAAAATCAAAGTACAAATTATGAGAAGGATTTAGGAGTCATAGTGGACTTGACACTATCAACTGCCAGACAGTGTTCAAGGCCATTAAGAAAGCTAACAGAATGTCAGATTATATAGCACCCTGATGTGTGGAGTATAAGTCCTAGGAGGTTCTTCTCAAGCTTTATAACACACTGGTGAGGCCTCATCTGGAGTACTGGGTGCAGTTTAGGCCTCCAGGCTACAAAAAGGACATAGCAGCACTAGACAGGGTCCAGAGAAGAGCGACTAGGCTGATTCAGGGGCTACAGGGGATGAGTTATGAGGAAAGATTAAAAGAGCCGAGCCTTTTCAGTTTAAGCAAAAGAAGATTAAGAGGAGACCTGACTAAAATATTTAAAATTATGAAGGGAATTAGTCCAGCGGATCGAGACTGTGACTTTAAAATGAGTTCACCAAGAACACGGGTACACAGTTCGAAACTTAATAAGGGTGTGGATAAAAAATGAGACTTAGTGGTCACATAGTCATTTAGGGGTAATATAGTTATTGTACATAATATGATTTGGCATGCTTTCCACATTAAATATAGAAGTTGTGATAAAAAATTAGGCAGTAGACAAAAAAGGTTTGGGGATGGCCACCCCATATACTGAAAATCAAGAAAAGAAACCCGTCTTTAGAGAAGCAGAAGCTCACAACTGAAATGACTAACAAGTTGAGACTGCTCTATAAATATGGTGGTTAGCAGGGAGAGGTGGAGTCAGGGCAGCCAGAACAGGAACTGGTGTGGCAGGAAGGGGAATTCTGGGTACCATAAATGATGTCATCAGGGTTATATGGAAGTGATGTCAACAATGGGTGTTCTGATGTTAATGTAATTGAGATGCAGGGTCCTCTGGTAGGCTGCAGAGGAGCAAGAGGAGAAAGATTCAGGTGAGAGCACCGACCCCTGGTCTGACTAACAAATAACACTATTTGTGCCTGTAAACTGTCTCCTATGTGCACGTGTGTGACAAAGTATTATGAAAGGGTTAATAAATGTCAAGTGAACAACAAAGAACAAGAAGGTCCTGGGTAATGGGTTCAAGAAGTTGGCTGGGTGTCATGTACCCAGTAAAATTTGACAGATGTCACGCATACTGGAACTCAAGGAGTATAAAAAGTATTGCAAGGATGAAGAATATATTGTAGTAGAAATTAGACTTTTATTTAGATACATTATTTGGGTATGTAAGCTAATGAAACAAACAGATGAAAGGTGTGTAAGCCAATGAACCAATCAGAGTAAACGTCAGGTAAATATGTAAGCATTAATTCAGCAGTGCTAAGTAAATTCAATTATCTATAAATGTAGCTCTCTGTCTATTTTGTGATCACTTACTGCCAACCTCTACCCAGGGCACTGTCCCCTAGTAGTTCGTCATACTGGCTGAAGAGTAATAAAAGGCGCACTGAAGAGATTTCCTCCTACCAGTTTCCTGACTTAAAGAGGTCATAATTGAGGACAAGATTTCTTTCCAATTGAATTTCGAATCACAAGGGGAAATTCAACACAAATGCTAGGAAGTTTATCTTCACACAGGAAACTATAGACACACAGAATAAATGACCAAATAGTATGAGATTTGGACTTTATGGACTTTCAAAACTCAACTTGATGTTATCTTGGAAAAATTAGACGGATAGGATTGGCACACATTGTTGGTTTTTATGGCCTGTTCTCTTCAGAATCTTTTTAATGTTCTAAAACCAGATCTGGGCGTAGAGGTATCTAATTTAGCATTAAGATTTAAAGTTATCAGCATAATGTTAGACTGCCTGTTTATCATTCAACTGTCCCAGTCTCCGTTGATACACCTGGAGATTTGCTTATGGAAAGCACTTAAATTGTGGCAGCTTTCATTGGACAACAAAAGGCCGCGTTTAATTGTTTTGTTTTTTGTTTTCCTCGTAAACAAATCATTTCTGCACTTACTGAAGGAGCAAAGTATGGATGGAATGATTTCCTTTCAGTGCATTTCCTGATAAAAGATTAATAGAATTTTGAAAGGATTTACTCCATCTGCTACATCAATCAGTCTTTATTTTTAAGAACTTATTCATAGTAACGAAGAACGTTACCTAAATAATGCAATACACCACTTTCCAAATGTGCATCAGTATAAAAAGCAAACCAATTTATTGAAATGAAAGTGGGGGAGTGGAGGTGTTCGTTCACAGGGATGAGGGCCACCATGGTAGCCTATATTTATCAACTCTTATGACAGTAGTATTTAAAATGTACACTACATGGCCTAAATTATCTGGGTACCCCTCCAAATTATTGAGTTCAGGCAAAACGGCAAGCACATAGTCATACAGTCTCCATTGGCAAACAGAAGAGCTCAGTGATGTTACTTGTGGCACTGTCATAAGATGCCACCTTTGTCAAAAGTCTGTATGTGAAATTTCTGCTCTGCTCGATCTTCCCCAGTCAATTGTTAAGTGTTATTACTGTGAAGTGGAAGCTTCAAGGAGCAACAACCGTTCAGCCATGAAGTGGTAGACCACAAAATCCCACAGAGTGGGGTCACCAAGTGCTGAAGAACAATCAAATTGCCTTAATATCTGTTGCATCACTCACAACAGAGTTCCAAACTGCATCTGGAAGCAACATACCGCACATCAGGAACTTCACAAAATGGGTTTCCATGGTCGAGCAGCTGCACACAAGCCTAAGACCACTATGTGCCATGAAAAGCGTTGGGTTGAGTGGTGGAAAGCAGACCACCATTAAACTCTGGAGCAGTGGAAATGTAGTTCTCTGGAATGATGAGCCATGCTTCACAGTCTCATGGACTAATCTCGGTTTGGTGGATGCCAGGAGAACACTACCTTGTGGTGGAGGAGAGGTAATGGTCTGGGGCTGTATTTCAGGGTTTGTGCTTGGCCCTTTGGTTCTAATGAAGGGTACAGTTAATTCTACAACATACAATTTTTAGACAATTGTGGTCTTCCAACATGTGGGCCCGCCACCAACCTGGAGGAACATACTTGGTTAGGGGATGGGGGGCAAGAACAATGGCACTGGCTTGACAGAACTTGTATAGACCACCACTGAACAAAAGAACTGGCAATTTGTACTGGCAGGGACTGCATGGCATCATTGCTGTCTGACTGATTGATTCCTTAGCCACCGACAAATGTCCTTTCTGTGGAGAGAGACAGTGAGACCGACCTTCACTGCTATCTGTTCTGTGCTAGAATTCAACCTCTTTTACATGTACTTACCTCTGTGTTTATTACTCTTAACGTGTCTTTTAATAATTCTTTATTTATGTATAGTGTTTCTGGGAATAAAGGAAATCAAGGTGAATGTAAGGATGGGAAATTTGTCTATAAGTGATGGAAAAAGAAGGTCAAATCAAACAGTGAGAGCCATCTGCTCCAGATATTTGTTGGTCTGGTTGTTGTTTTGCAGGCTATGATTATTTAGGCAACTTTTCTTCTTCTTCTTCCTCTTCTTCATCTTTTCCCACTTCTAAGTAGGGTTGATGCTTGATCAACTTTCTCCACACAGCTCCTCGCCAATCAAGTCCTATTTTTCAGCTCTTCCTTTCATTTATCCATCCACTTCTGCTTCGGCCTCCCTTGTTTTCTCTTTCACTGGACTTCCAATTCCTTTGCCCGCATATTCATTTTCTCTCCTCATTACATGACCAGACCACTTCAACCTCCTTTCCTGTACTTTCTTAGATGTCTCCCTCACTTTTGTTGCACATCTGAGTGTCTCATTTCTTATTCCGTTCTTTCTTAGAACTCCACACATCCATCTCGACCTTCTTATTTCTGACACATCTAACTTCTTCTCCTCCTGAGCTCCCTTTACTGCCCATGTTTCAGTGCCGTACATCATGGCTGGTCTTAAACACCATACCTTCAACCATCGTCTCAGTTCTTTGACCAGACAATCCTCTTGAAACCTTCTTCCAATTGTTCCACCCACACTGCACTCTATGGGTTATCTCTGCATCTAATTCTCAATCTTGGGCTACCACTGATCCTCATTGTTTAAACTTACCTACTCTTTTCAATTTTGTAAAGGGATGGCGTATTTATGTAACCACTTGTAAACTTCAGGATGAAAAACTTATTTTCTTATTTAAAATATGATGTGAGATTTATTTATTCTGATTTTGTTTTTATGTATTGAATCATATTGTTCTTTTCTTATGCTGATGGTAAGGATTTATTGACTTGTGATTAAATGGGAAGTCAAGCAAATCCACATCCAGGGCTGTCTTAACGCATAGGCACCCTGGACAGTTGCCAGAGGTCCCAATAATCATATGGGCCCCATGCTAATCTATGTACGAGGGCAATCCCAAAAGTAAGGTCTCCAAAGCGGTGGGGACGTAGAGAAACTGTTCATATGGCTGTTGGCCACACTGTTGTGATTGGTGCTTCCTCCACTCCCAAACAAGTATGTGTGGCTTCGCTGGGATGCTCAATCTTGGCTTGGCAGCCCTTGAAAATGGAGCTCCCATTGAATGCTACCGCCAAGTGCGAAGTTCGCACAGGAGACCGTCAATTTCCGACGAGACAGTCGCAAAGGTTGAGGAAAACATGCGTAAAGATCGTTGGCTGGAACTTCATCACCCACCCACCCATCCTATAGTCCGGACTTGGCACCCAGTGACTACCACCTGTTCCCTAAGTTGAAAGAACATTTGTCCGGAAGGCGATTCTGCTCCGACGAAGAGGTGAAAGATGAGGTTCAACGCTTCCTGAAGGACATGGTGGCGAGCTGGTATGACATGGGCATTCTAAAACTACCACAGCGTCTACAAAAATACATCGACCAAAATGGCGATTATTTAGAAAAACAAATAAGTCTTTAACCTTTAAAATGATGTAAACATTATAGAAAATAAACGGTTGTTTGTATTTCTAAAAAAATAGGAGACCTTACTTTTGGGATTGCCCTCGTAGGTTGTGACTTGCTGAGTGGTTTTGTAGGTATGGGGCCTCAGTGCACTGTTTTGCCCGGGGGCATACAATGCTGTTAAGATGGCCCTGATCACATCAATTATTAGCTAAATGAACCGATTATAATATGCAAGCTTTCGAGGCAAGTGAGGCCCTTTCTTCAAGCAGGTTGTCCCCCATAATGGCTAACACGGCACAACACCCTAGTAATATGTGATGTGTGATTAACAGAGTTGATTTCAAAGTCTTTCTTTCTTTCTTTCTTTCTTTCTTTCTTTCTTTCTTTCTTTCTTTCTTTCTTTCTTTCTTTCTTTCTTTCTTTCTTTCTTTCTTTCTTTCTTTCTTTCTTTCTTTCTTTCCTGATTAGCACATAGACCACTAACACAAATCAATATTAACAATTTAACCAAACGAAATATAAAACCCATGACTTTGCTCAGTTATTTCTATGCCAAGTGTAAAAGGCATGCTGTGCTGGCTCAACTTTCAGATGTTACAAAAATGTCGAGTTTGTGGAAACCACAAAAGACGCTGCTCATTTGCGTTAGTTCATGACGGAAGAGGCATGCAGCCGAGTGGTCTTTGTTAAGGTGTACGTCTTCTAGCTGATCTCTTTTGTTCTCTTTATAAAATCCATATTGAGAATTAAAAAAAAATAGCTGCAAAGAAAAGATCTTTTTCATCATTGTTTTCTTTCTCTTTTGTCTTGATGTGGTAGCAACATACTGTACTGGGCTGATTGGCCACCCTCTCCACAGCAACTGTCTCCACATCTTTGTGGGAAATGCCCAGATGCTCCCAGATTTAATCGCTCCAGTCAGTCCTGTGTTTCCTACTCGGCCTTGTGCCAGTGGGCTGTGCTTTGTACACCTTCCATGCAGGGCTGACCATCCTAACTGACCCCTCTTGATCTGGAAAACCACTCATACATCACCAAAGTCCTACTATACTCCTGAGCTTCTCACCTCACATGGAAAGTTAGCTCAGGAACCCTGCGCAGGAACCTCATTTTGCTGTTTTTCATTCACTTTCCCATTTTTTAACTCACTATTAAGAACTCAAGACCAAAGATGAGGACAGGAATGAGGAATAACCCATAAATCAATGTTTTAGTCCACAGAGTTCCCTCCTGCTTCATCACCACAGTTTGGTACAATGTTTGTGAAACTGCTGCCACCGCACCGTTTCATTTCCCAATTTCATAATTACCTTTTGTTATTTTTTAAGTCAGGATTGCTAACTGCCATAGCTTACATTTAAATTCTCCTTTTAATGCCCTTTTTGTTTGTTTTTGGTCCTTTGGTTATTATTTATGCTAATGTTGTTATATATGTTGACTGTTTTGAGAATTATTTATTATTTATTAGCCATGCTTATTGCTTAGCTTCTTGTTCTGCTGTGTTCCTTGGGCTTTGTGGGTGGTTTCACAAGGAGGTGGGGCCACCTGTCAATCTCTGTTGATGGACTGCTCCCAGCCCCATAAAGGCTCATGGGAACTGTAGTCAGTCCATGGTACATTGTATGCACTTGGTGGTTAGTGACTTTTCTTTTATGCTATTTGCTATTTCTTTATATTTACTGGCTTTTTTATTCTTTTGCCGTTGTTTTGGTATTCTAATTTCTGGATAGTTTTTTGGGACTTCTTTAGGCAAATTTATTTTATTAATAAATTCTTCTGTTATAATTTGTTTTTTTCCTTGCTCTGTACACTACAAAAATGCATATGCAATAACTAGGAAATAAAAACACAAGTTGAAACCAGAGTTGCTTTGTTTTTATTTAGCAAAAAAATTAGCCAATGGAGTAAGCAAAATTTCCTTGACAAGATTTCCTAAAATTATCTAAATAATCTTAAATTCAAATTTCCCCAAAAGTCAATACAGCTTATAATAAGTAAAATAAGATGTAATGGCTTGATATCAAAACGTTTAATTTGCTTAGTTTTCATTTTTTGCAGTACAGTAGCCAGGGGTTGATGATGATCCTCTCCCTTGTGGAGCATTTTGAACATATTTTGGGACATTTCAGAGTACATTTTTGTACTTTGACAGTTAAGCGCATTTTCAGCCTGGTGTAGGCCAAAGTCACTCACTTAAGTGGAAGCTAGGCTGCATCTCGGTGTTGCTGTGAGTCAGGCCTGCTTCCCTGACTATTTTTGAAGAGCTAACACCATCTTTGGTTATTTTGTATTAGTAATGACAGCACTTCTACCTTCACTCTTGATGAGAAACACATTTTAACTCCTCCACATAAGGCGACTGCTTAACTGTAAGGAACATACCACTTCTTTCCTGACAGGACTGAAGACCTGTGAGAACACCAAAACCCTCCTAAAGGCCTTCCCAGTAATTCCAGAGTAGGAGAGAAACTACTCTTGATCAAGTAGTATGGTTGCTCCATTGTGGTGTAAATACTGTAGGTCTGTCCATGCGTCCATTGTAAAAGAACCCCAGACACAGACAGCCAGACATCCAAAAAGCACGCTCAATTTATTTTGCTTCTCACTGCACAGTCCTTTGCACCTCACACACAGTGCACAACCCACCAGCACTAATGCTCACAGTACTTTCTTCTCTCTCTATTTCCGCCTCTACTCCACTCTTCGTGAGCTCCGTCCTCTTCCACCCGACTCCGGCTCCCTGAATGGAGTGAGGCAGCCCCTTTTAATACTACACCTGGAAGTGCTCCAGGTGCTTCCCGATTAACCTCCGGCAGCACTTCCAGGTGTAGATAGATAGATAGATAGATAGATAGATAGATAGATAGATAGATAGATAGATAGATAGATAGATAGATAGATAGATAGATAGATAGATAGATAGATAGATAGATAGATAGATAGATAGATAGATAGATAGATAGATAGATACTTTATTAATCCCAAGGGTAAATTCACAGGTGTGACGGAAGTGTTGCTCTTGAATCTAGCTCCTCTTCAGGCAGCACATCCGGGTATGGTGGAAGTGCTACAGATCTTGTTTCTGGAGCTGTCCAAGCAACTCCTGGCGGTGGCCACGGACCACAACAGGTTGGAGCTTCTAAGCCCTAAGCCAGGGGGTTGCCTTCTCATGTCCCGGGGTATAAATTGCCCTTCTCCTGGTCTCCTGTTCCTAAGGTCTCCTAGTAGGGCATGATCCCCGGCCATCCATCACATCATATATATCTAACCAGGATTGTTCTGTCTCCAGCACAAGTTCAAGCTCTTTCCCCACCAGAGGAGTAATGTTCTAGAGTCAGTATCATTTAGTATGCCTGGCACAGTCTTGCCTGTTACCTGACTGGTATTGCAGCAGGCCTGCCATCCATGGCCTTGTGAGAATTAAGCCCACATGGCAATTCCAGAAATATTTACTGGGCTATTTGTGTTTTATGGTTCCACCAGGGTTACTGCCCTGCTTTAAGTTTGTTTCTTGTATATTTATGGGTTTTACTGTTTTTTTAATTTCCATCTTAATTGTGCCTTTGGTTTTCCTTTATGTAAACTAACACAGTGAAATGCACATTTCTTAAAATGGGCTTAATGGTACAATGGTAAGTCTGTCTGCTTCAACCACATTGTGCATTTATGAACCTCATTGCCTTATATCCTTCATTATTTGTGCTTCTTCTTGTCTTTCTTCATCGGATATGGCAGCCCTGTTGTGGATACTGGACGACGTGACGCTCAGAAACACAGACGTAGGCCTCACAGTCTATTGCTTTACACCTGCCATTTGCCTTTGTTCTTCAGGCGTTCTGGCCCTCTTGTTGGCAGCAGACGACTCTACCCCAAGCACAGGCAGAGACGTCAACCAGACGGACATTTTATTTCTTTATTTATATAGAAATTATATTTTCCTTTCATTGTGTTTTTTTAATTATTTAATTTGTAAGTACTGCTTCTGTGTTTTTTGAAGGCATTCCTTGTGTTTTGTGTTTGGAACCCCAAGAGGCAGGGCCACAGTGATGTCACTACTGAAGGACCGCCCCCCTGACTTTATATCCTGAAACTGGGAGCAGATCTTCCAGTGGTTCATTGAAGCACTTAGAGTACATTATTTGGTAAGTATTGATTTTCTGGATTTTTAATTTTACTTCTTTTCAGGTCCTCCAACTTAC
The DNA here is from genome assembly GCF_900747795.2 of Erpetoichthys calabaricus. Classification (NCBI taxonomy): domain Eukaryota; kingdom Metazoa; phylum Chordata; class Cladistia; order Polypteriformes; family Polypteridae; genus Erpetoichthys; species Erpetoichthys calabaricus. The sequence continues at coordinate 87,155,468 of NC_041406.2, read as the reverse complement.
AGGGAAAACTTGGGGATTGGTGGCAGGATTGGCAGCCCAGCCACTATAAAAAAAACCTCACACTGTTCCAGTATGGTGCTGAGGTGTCACCCGCTGCAATCTGGTCCCAAACTAGTTGGATTGGCGTGTGGTGGGGTTTGGCCACGCGCTATTAGCACATACTCCCAACCTCTCTCTCTCTTTAGTGGATTGTGTATTGGTAAACGGCGGCATGGTGGCACAGTGGGTAGCGCTGCTGCCTCGCAGTTAGGAGACCCGGGTTCGCTTCCCGGGTCCTCCCTGTGTGGAGTTTGCATGTTTTCCCCGTGTCTGCGAGTGTTTCCTCCCACAGTCCAAAGACATGCAGGTTAGGTGCATTGGCGATTCTAAATTGTCCCTAGTGTGCGCTTGGTGTGTGGGGGTGTGTGTGTGTGTGTGTGTGCGCCCTGTGGTGGGCTGGTGCCCTGCCCGAGGTTTGTTTCCTGCCTTGAGCCCTGTGTTGGCTGGGATTTGCAGACCCCCCGTGACCCTGTAGTTAAGATATAGCGGGTTGGATGATGGATGGATGGATGTATTGATCAACTGAAGCCTATCCCAGAAAGCATTGGGCAGGAATAATCCCTGGATGGGACTACAGTCCATTGTAGCATAAACACACCTGCACACAAACTCACACTTCCCAATACGCAATCCACAAAGAACAGATCAGTACTTACACTTATTGTATGTTTGTGAGCATGTTTGTTCACACTACACTGGATTACCTTATAGGTAAATTCTTTTGCCTTAGTTTTTTAATCTCTTTGCCATTTTGTGCTTATATTTGTGACATACAGACAATTATCTTAGTTAATAAAGATTATCATTTGAGTAGACTTTAAGCCAGAGGATTTTACTGTTTTTTTCCTTCTCCCTTGAAGGACATTTTTAACATTTTTATATATTTTGAGTCATTGAAGTTATTTTCAACTTTAAAAGCCTATGTTCCATTTTTTGGGCCGGGTTAGGCCAAAGCCTATCTGTGGAGTTGGGAGGTCAGGCTACTTGGGGTAAGTGATGTTCTAGGTAGGCTACGGAAGGCTTGGTTTATGGGTCTTATTTGAGGCCTCATGACTTTTCACTATTGGGATTGCACTCAGGTCAATACATTTTTGATGACTAGTACCAAAACACAATCTCTCATCCTGGCTCCAGAAGTGAGTCCCACTGTTCTGGTTCCAGGTGAGGTTGTCTTAAATTAATTAGAACATTCATGAAAGTCAAATTATGGATTGTTCTTCGTCTGACCTCTCCCATTCATAATATGTCTGCCAGATTGTCTTCCCTAATTCCTGCTTTGGTTCTTTTTTATCCTTTTTTTGTCTACTTTAAACTATTTTAACATATATATTGTAGTTAATTATGTTATGCTGATAGGGTCCCATTTATATTTTATTATATGTCTATGTGCAAATCTATATTCTCCTTTGTCCCTTTTGTGCATCCATTTTGTGGATGATACCCCAATTTTCTTCTATTTTTCTTAAAGCATGGTTTGTACAAAAATGTGCTAAATAAATTAATGTTGCTGTAACAAAGACATTTGCAAAGGTGCTGCTGATGAGTTTTAAATTCAGCTGCAACATATTGGATGAGGAGCCATACTTGAGTGTCATATGTTCACAGTCTGGAGCTGAGCAGCTTTTTAACATATGAAGTCAGCATGGCAGCTTTCACACAAATACAGCTGGGTTCACACTGAATGAAATACACATTTACTGTCTGAATGTACTCTGTAGACGCTCATGGCCAACACTATCTATCTATCTATCTATCTATCTATCTATCTATCTATCTATCTATCTATCTATCTATCTATCTATCTATCTATCTATCTATCTATCTATCTATCTATCTATCTATCTATCTATCTATCTATCTATCTATCTGTCTGTCTGTCTGTCTGTCTGTCTGTCTGTCTGTCTGTCTGTCTATTGTAGCAGATATGCCCTTTGTCCACCTCTCGGACCCTCAGGTACCACTCCAAACACGAAGTAAAAGTATAACAACTATTTATTTTGTTATTACACAGTGCACCAAGCACTCTACACACCACACTACTCATATAATAATTCTCACAAATACACAATACTCTCCTCCTCACCCAGACACTTCGCCACCCTACCTCCCAGCTCAGCTCAATGTACTGGGCTTTCCCACAGTCCTTTTATATACCCTGACCCGGAGGTGTTCCTGTCCAACAGTCCACATTTCCTTATTCCTTCCGGGTCAGGGTAAACAGTCCTTTTCTTCAACCCGGGAGTACGTCGTTTCTTCCTGTCACGTGACGATGACGTACTCCCAGGTTATAGGGCACATACGAGCCTCCGAGTCCCCCTATAGCGACTCCTGGTGGCCCCCAAGGTATCCAGCAGGGCTGCATATAAAAACTACATAGTCCATGAGGCCCTGCTGGAACTCGGGGGATGTTCACGCTGTTGGGAGAGCTCCTCCTGGCGGCCTGGGGGTGAGAGCTGGAATAGAAAGCCGGCAATCCACCACACTATCTATCTATCTATCTATCTATCTATCTATCTATCTATCTATCTATCTATCTATCTATCTATCTATCTATCTATCTATCTATCTATCTATCTATCTATCTATCTATCTATCTATCGTCACGCTTGGGTCACAGAATTGCACAGAAAACAGAGGAGGATGAAGCGACTGGAACTTTATTCAAACACTGCAAACAAACATTTGTCTCTTTAAAAGGTTTTAAACGTGCTCCTTGACAGGATAGAGTTGACACTTCCGTTTCTAAATTTAAAGTAAGTACAGGTATCTTCTTCTTCGAAGGAGTATGTGTCAGGAGCAGGAAAAGTCTGAGAGGGAGAAGGAGAAGCAAAACAATCAATTCCAAACTGACAGAAGCCCGTACAAGCTTTCTAAATAAGCGGAGTACCGCGCGAGAGGTATATTATGTGACAGAGCCGTCAGAAAGGTAAGGAGGAATGTGAAGGTAGTCTGTCAACGTTTTTCAGGGGTTTTCCCAGCAGCGTCTATATTCTCTGGAGGTGCGATCAGCTCCGCAGCTCACACTATCTATCTATCTATCCTGCCTACTACACTAAAATTAGGGTCTATCTATCTATCTATCTATCTATCTATCTATCTATCTATCTATCTATCTATCTATCTATCTATCTATCTATCTATCTATCTATCTATCTATCTATCTATCTATCTATCTATCTATCTATCTATCTATTGTCACACACATGTGATTAGGAGACAACTAAAGGGCCTGAATAATAGTAATTCCATGCCTGACCAGGGGGCGGCAAGGAGCAGTAATTGTCTCTCTCAATCCCTTACAGACCATTCTCGGGAAATCCCGCCTGGTTCTGGCACCACCAATGATATCACTTCCAGTCCTGGCACTGTCAATGACATCACTTCCGTTTCCAGCCCTGATGACATCACTTCCTCTGCTTGTCTTTTAAAGCCACTATTTTAAGTCAGCAATTAGATAGATAGATAGATAGATAGATAGATAGATAGATAGATAGATAGATAGATAGATAGATAGATAGATAGATAGATAGATAGATAGATAGATAGATAGATAGATAGATAGATAGATAGATAGATAGATAGATAGATAGATTGTTTGGGGCAGCCATCTGTATATTATAACCTGGCTGCAAAAGAGGTAAATTGAATTCTTTACTCATGCAAGTCTATCTATCTATCTATCTATCTATCTATCTATCTATCTATCTATCTATCTATCTATCTATCTATCTATCTATCTATCTATCTATCTATCTATCTATCTATCTATCTATCTATCTATCTATCTATCTATCTATGTTGCTTTTTTCCCTCTAGTGTTTCAAAAAATATTGAAGGCTGCATTTCTTCCTACCTTTGGTACCTTTGGGGTATTCTTATTCTGGGTAAATGATATGGGGACAGACATTGAATAGCTGTTTGGGGCGCCTCCTTTTATGTTATAAGGCAATTTCACTAGTATCCTTATATTGATAGTGTATGCACTATAGAAAAAAAAACTTTGTAATGTACATTTTTATTCAGTATCCAATAGGATCTTGTTCTGCTCACTGTGTAGTAGGGCAAAATGAGTTAAAAGAGGAACATGGGTCGTCTGCATTAACACTTTAATCACAGGTCAGGACCTGCAAGACAACAAGAAATATTTTACCCTAGCCCACAGCCCCAGCTGGAACACAGATTGGTAGAAGTTTTGAGAACATGTGTAGTTTATGTCCAGCCGGGATTGATCCATAATCCATATGTGAAGGTAGTTGGTCACTAAAATATAATGCACTATTGGTCCAAGGAGCAATAACACCAGTATACAGCAAATATAGGGTACACCAGAAGGTGTCTGTCTTTTTCTCATTCCCTTATTTTCAGCACATTGGGTGCTGTTAGCAACAATTTTCAGTGTGAACTTGTTAAGTAGTTTTGACTCCGCCTGACTTATGCAAGTAAAGTCGACATCACATTACGTGACTTCTGTCATATTTGCTGACAACAGTTGCTGATCGCATCACAGAACCATGTCAATTTACATGACTGAAAATCATTGCCCGTGTCATATTTAGCAAATCGGTTCTGACATTCCACCGCTGTCGTGCTTGGCCCTTTTTTGACAGTCAATAGTTTACTGCCTGACAGAGCCTGTACTGTTGAAGGGTTAGCAGCTATGGAGGGTTCAGCTACAATCTCTGCCCATTTTTCTTTTTTTCTCATTTTGTTGTGATATGTACAGTAAAACATGAGACAGAGGAGTCTGACTTGTGTTAGCTTCCTTACTCCACATCGATGCATTATATGCATTGTACTTCTGAATGAGCATTTATTTGTTATCAGCTCTCATGCACACAGAGCCCTCTTCTACTACTAAATACAAAATGTCGAGGCAAGTCATGGATTAGTTGGAGTGAGTCGCTGGGTATGTCACATGACTTCACTTAATGGGATTGCACCACCAACTGCCTCCGACTCTCCGGGATTATGTGAATGAAGGTAATGACTGTAAATCACTGGAAAAGTCGTATAATGTGACATGGCCTTAAGATATCCTGTGCCTATCGGATGATAGCTCCAGCATGGAGATGATAACGGAATGCTCTATGAGATTTTATCTTCTTAACTTTATTAGTTAATGATAAGATGCTTACCAAAAACCTTTAGTCTGTCTAACTATTTTGAGACTTTTAGATATACAAAGTTATAGGATGTCTTACTGATTTTACCATTTATCAGTGTGCTGATTGGTGCAAACTGTTTTATTTCTTAACTGTGTAATACAAATTATCCTACCTTTGATACGCAAGAACCCACCCATATTTTGTCAGATTAATCACAGCAAACTGAGCTGTGCACATGGCTGGCCTCCCTTGATGGCTTGTTATAATAATTTCTTGAATACGTTGTGATGGAGATCTCCACGGTTATTTAAGTGATTTTTCCTAACAGTTCCTGGACTGCTGCCTAGAAGAGCTGCTGTCCATCCAGGTTGTATGTTTATGCATTTTCACATCCATTTGCTATGCTTCTGCTTTTGGCACACTATACTTTAGGTCAGGTTCCAGAGGAATGAAAAATCCAAAAAAGAGATCTATATAATATATTTTTGATTTCTTCTTAACAATAATGAGATCAGAAAGAAATGAAGTGGACATGTTGTCTTTTGTCTCATACTGATTTTTCTCCTGAGACAAAATACCCCGATATTCTCACCAGTGTCTCCACTTGAGTTTCAGCTGAGATCTCAGCAATGTCAAACAATGGGCTCTGATCTTCCATAGTGGTGTTGTGACATTTTTGTTCAATTTGAAAGTATTTGCATTTTGTGCTCAGTAATATATGGTGAATGTATAGGTAGTAGTAAAAGAACACTTTATTATGGTTACAAAACTGAAATCCTTGCTTCAGAATAATGTTATTAGCTGCTCTATTTATTTATTGCTGTGCTCTACTTAGATCATAGTCATTGTGGAAGACAAGGCTGGCAGTGTGGCATAGTCGTTTGGATTTTAAATCCTAAAGTTGTGGGATTAAATCCCACTCTGACAACACTGGGTGACAATGAGCAATTCACTTTATCTGGTCTGTGCTCCAATTAGAAAAACAAAGGAAATGTAACTAATCGTATCTCAAATGTTGTGAAACACCTTGGATAAAGCCTGAAAAGAGATCTCACAAAATACACCAAATTCTCCATTTTGACTTCTTTCACCTCAGTTGTATCTCAGGTCTCCTTTTTGTCTAAAGCTGTTCTTATAAGGAATTTTCGGAAAGACCGCACTGGCAAAGTTGATTCTTACACGAAACATAAATGAGAATCACTGTGAAGTCTCATGAGCCATCAAAGATCAACCTTTGAGAAGTAAAATTTTCCTGTTGGGGGTGGGCAGACTCATAGTTTGCTTGGAGGAGTCATATATTCATGCTAATCCGGCTCCGGAACTGTCCAGGCGCTCAAGGCGTCAATCCATGAGGCTCTGCAGCTCCCCCTGGTGGCTCCCAAAGAACCCATCAGGGCAGCACCAAATTCCGGCTCCCAGCATGCCCTGCGGGAATCCATGCTGCTACAGCCGCCCAAGAGGACTGCCCTCTAGAGTCCCAGGGAAGGTATTACCTTACCAATACTCTCTACCCTGGTCCTTCCATTCTGTTGGTGTCCCAGCCAGGTAATGGCCGTGGCCACCCATCACGATATACAGTACAGTGATCCCTCGCTATATCGCGCTTCGCCTTTCGCGGCTTCACTCCATCGCGGATTTTATATGTAAGCATATTTAAATATATATCGCGGATTTTTCGCTGCTTCGCGGGTTTCTGCGGACAATGGGTCTTTTAATTTCTGGTACATGCTTCCTCAGTTGGTTTGCCCAGTTGATTTCATACAAGGGACGCTATTGGCAGATGGCTGAGAAGCTACCCAACTTACTTTCTCTCTCTCTCTCTCTCTCTCTTGCGCTGACGTAGGGGGGTGTGAGCAGGGGGGCTGTGTGCAGCTGCTTCCTGAAGGACGTGCTGCACGGTGCTTCGCATACTTAAAAGCTCAAAGGGCACGTATTGATTTTTGACTTTGTTTTTCTGTGGCTCTCTCTCTGTCTCTTCCTGCTCCTGACAGAGGGGGTGTGAGCTGCCGCCTTCAACAGCTTTGTACCGGCGGTGCTTCGCATACTTAAAAGCCAAAAAGCCCTATTGATTTTTTTTTTGACTGCTTGCTTTGCACTCCTTTGAAAAGGAAGATATGTTTGCATTCTTTTAATTGTGAGACAGAACTGTCATCTCTGTCTTGTCATGGAGCACAGTTTAAACTTTTGAAAAAGAGACAAATGTTTGTTTGCAGTGTTTGAATAACGTTCCTGTCTCTCTACAACCTCCTGTGTTTCTGCGCAAATCTGTGACCCAAGCATGACATTCTAAAAATAACCATATAAACATATGGTTTCTACTTCGCGGATTTTCCTATTTCGCGGGTGGCTCTGGAACGCAACCCCCGCGATGGAGGAGGGATTACTGTACATCCAGAAAGTATTCACAGCGCATCACTTTTTCCACATTTTGTTATGCTACAGCCTTATTCCAAAATGGATTAAATTCATCTTTTTCCTCAGAATTCTACACACAACACCCCATAATGACAACGTGAAAAAAGTTTACTTGAGGTTTTTGCAAATTTATTAAAAATAAAAAAACTGAGAAATCCCATGTCCATAAGTATTCACAGCCTTTGCTCAATACTTTGTCGATGCACCTTTGGCAGCAATTCCAGCCTCAAGTCTTGTTGAATATGATGCCACAAGCTTGGCACACCTATCCTTGGCCAGTTTCGCCCATTCCTCTTTGCAGCACCTCTCAAGCTCCATCAGGTTGGATGGGAAGCGTCGGTGCACAGCCATTTTAAGATCTCTCCAGAGATGTTCAATCGGATTCAAGTCTGGGCTCTGGCTGGGCCACTCAAGGACATTCACAGAGTTGTCCTGAAGCCACTCCTTTGATATCTTGGCTGTGTGCTTAGGGTCGTTGTCCTGCTGAAAGATGAACCGTCGCCCCAGTCTGAGGTCAAGAGCGCCGCTCTGGAGCAGGTTTTCATCCAGGATGTCTCTGTACATTGCTGCAGTCATCTTTCCCTTTATCCTGACTAGTCTCCCAGTTCCTGCCACTGAAAAACATCCCACAGCATGATGCTGCCACCACCATGCTTCACTGTAGGGATGGTGTTGGCCTGGTGATGAGCGGTGCCTGGTTTCCTCCAAACGTGATGCCTGGCATTCACACCAAAGAGTTCAGTCTTTGTCTCATCAGACCAGAGAATTTTCTTTCTCATGGTCTGAGAGTCCTTCAGGCGCCTTTTGGCAAACTCCAGGTGGGCTGCCATGTGCCTTTTACTAAGGAGTGGCTTCCGTCTGGCCACTCTACCATACAGGCCTGATTGGTGGATTGCTGCAGAGATGGTTGTCCTTCTGGAAGGTTCTCCTCTCTCCACAGAGGACCTCTGGAGCTATGATAGAGTGACCATCGGGTTCTTGGTCACCTCCCTGACTAAGGCCCTTCTCTATATATATATACTGTATATATTGTCACGCATGGGTGTCGGAGGACTCCTCTATGGGCCAGGGAAAAGTAAACAATAGCCCGCCGAGGTGAGAGGGGGGGCTACTGCTGACGTTGTCCTGTTCTTCATCTTCCCCCACAGCTCCGAGAAGCCACCTGGCAAGGGCACTTAACGCCGCCCCTTCTGGAAGTACCAATATAAAAGATACCGGAATACCAGAACGAGCTGCTTGCCAGAACCCGTGACGTTTTGAGAGCTCTATTATTTGGAGAGAAGTCCCTGAACGCAGGAGCGCTGAAGCTCTAATTTTCGTTATTTTCTTATTTTGTTTGTTCGTCTTGTGAGGGTTAAATGGGATGACCCGGTTGGTGTCCCAAAGTTCCTACAGTCTGTCCTTCCACTGCCCGACCACAATATATATATACTAGTCATTTAGCCCGTTACAATAACGGGCGCTAGAACAGTAGTGCATAAACATTAGTAGGAACAGTCTATATTAAATGGCAAGGGACTTTGACCTCATTCTTTTTGTTGGTCGTATTTTTCTTTCTTTCACCCTTTCTTTTGTTGATGTTTACTTGCTGAGCTGACCGTTCTTCGTCGGCTGCCACCGTGTATTATGTGTCTTTAATTTTCTGTGGCAGTAATACTGTCTTGTACATCCGCTGGCTTGTACGTCCGTAATGTACCTTTAATTTTCTCTGGTGGTAATACAGGCCTGCGCGTCGGCAATATGCCTTTAATCTCCTCTGACAGTAATACTGACTTGTATGTGGCTGTAATATGCGTCATTGTATTGTGTACCTTTAATTTCCTTTCACAGTAATACTGGTTTGTATTTCCGTAAAACGCCTCTAACTTTCTCTGACAGTAATATCGCGCATCGCACTGTGCCCCACGCATGCGCACTTCACCAGAAGACACCCACACACGGACACCTGGACGCACACAGGGATTTTATTAAAGAGGATTGTGAAATGGACGCTGTTTAGCGCCCGAACAAGCTCAGACTGACACTGAGGCAAGTGTACAAACACAAAGGACTTTTATTTTTCTTCAGTTGGAGGGCACGTCTTCCTCGTGAACGCTCCAGCCACAACACAGTCCCAAGCACAGTAATACCAACACAAGTAACAACCCTTCTTCTGGCACCACCACTCCTCCCAGTCAACCTCGTCCTCTTCCTCCTGATTCTGGCCCTGAGTGGTGGTTGCCGGTCCTTTTTATATCCCACCCAGAAGTACTCCAGTTGCTTGATCACCTGTTCCTGATTGCACTTCCGGGCGGGGCTTTAGAGTTGTCCAAACTGGCTCTGGGATCCATGCAGCACTCCCTGGCAGCCACCCAAGATCCTCACAGGGTTGTAGAGAACTCCATCTCCCATGGAACCCTGCAGGAAACTGAGACACCATCATCAGCCAGGGAGACTGCCACCAAGTGTCCCGGGGGAGGTACTGAGGAGCCCATGGCTGCTCCCCTGGAACATAAGTAGAAGGGACGTCGGCCAGGCCTGGGCATGGGACCTGGTCACCCGCCACTATATATATATATATATATATATATATATATATATATATATATAATTATACATGCAGACCCCCATGACCCTGTGTTCGGATTCAGCGGGTTAGAAAATGGATGGATGGATGGATATTTATACATATATATATATATTTTTTGTTACATTCTCTGTCTTGTTTTTTTATCTTTTAGGTATGTGATTAATTGTTGTGTGTATGTCAATTACATAACTTATAATTGGGAAAGTCACCAAAACCAGAGTCAAATTCCTTGTATGTGTGCATACTTGGCCAAATAAATCTAATTCTGAGTCTGATTCTGATTCTGATCTCTGCTCTGGCAGCCCCTTCCACTCTGTCATATGTGTCCGCTCTGCTTTACAAACTTATTTATTTAATTTTTAAAAAGTTGCTTATTGCTTTCTTTTGTTATGTACCAAAAAGAAAATCTCCATAATCTATTCTGACTCAGATCACAGAGAGTGTTTTTCAGGAATACTGAACATTTTTGGTTTGTAACATCAGATTCCAAAATTACCACTTAAAATGATTTTAAGCACAGTTGGAGTCTGCATCCATAATGGAGAATCGGAAACCAGAAGGCTTGAATCGCTGATTTACATTGAAATTACAGAAGTAGAACACTTTGAAATGGTGGGAGGTAGTTGTCTGTTGTAACATGAAGATAGAAAACATTGAGCTCATCAGTCTCTGGGTATGTTTCCCAAAATTCACAACACCATGCCTTGTTATACTTGCATTGAAAGCACTTTGGATTAAGTTTGCTTGCTTGAAATCTGCCGGAAAAAAGTACCTAAGCAAATGCTCCACTGTAATGGTTTTGCTTTTCTATCCTGTAAAATAAACCGAAATATGACACTGTCAATCGATGGGGCCATTATATTAAAAATGACCTGCAAATGAAAAAGCTTTGGGATGCCATCCTGTCTAATGTAAAAGGTAAACTCATTTAGGATAATCAGATTTGTTTATATTCCAAGAAGCAGTTTTATTCAGTCATACTGATGGAAACGACATGAGCTTTCATACGGTATGTGAATATAATGCAAAGCTTTATCAGTTTTATTCATTAACCTTATGTAAACGGGCACTTTCCATATTTTCACAGAGTAATGTATCTTTCACTCTAATTTCCATTTTCATCATTTTTTATGAACTGAGAAAATTCAGACTATGAAATTATTGTTATGTTTATTTTTCTATTCATTTGTCGACATGATTTACTAGGTCAGAGTTAACAATATTACTATATTTATTACCAGCGTTTCAAGGCTTTGCATTTTTTTTCTGTAACTAGCAATGAAAACAAATGAGAAATGTGCAATCATATGCAACCAGGGCTTTTCAGATTATGATAATAGAAATTATTAACGTGAACCAAGTCCCTACTTGGATTTAACTCAGTACTCTGCAACTGGATTTTGGATTATTAATAATAATAATAATTCATTAAATTTATATTGTGCTTTTCTCAGTACGAAGAAGAGCTACCACACAGGGAGGACCCTGGATGCGAACCCATGATTTCTAACAAACAGGCCCCATTCAGTTAGAATCCACGGCATTACATTTTCTACCATCATTTTCAACACCGACACCCCACAGGGGTGCGTTCTGAGCCCTCTACGGTATATTCTGCTGACCTATGACTGCATATTTCATTGTCTAAAAAAATCCACGTAGTGAAATTTGCAGATGACGCAGTGTGGTAGTAGGACTTGTCATTAGGGCCACTCTACTGATGCTGCGTAGGGACTCCTTTTGATCTGAAAACATCCACGATTCTACACAGCATGGATTCTACAAGATGATGGAAACATTTCTTTGAGATTCTGGTCCATGTTGACTTGACTACATCCCACCATTTCTGTACATTCATGCTGCACATCTCCTGTTCTACCACATCTTGAAGGTGTTCCACTGGATTCAGATGAAGAACACCAAACTCAATGTTATGTCCATGAAACCATTTAGAGATGACTTTTGCTCTGTGACATGGTGCAATATCATGCCTTTAGAAGACTAGTAAATTATGGTCATGACAGGATGCCCATGGTCAGCAACAATCCTCAAATAGGCATTTGAATGATGATTGATTGGGTATTAATGGCCACCAAAGTGTGCCCCAGAAGACATTCATCCCATCATTACAGTACCGCCACCACCAGCCTGGACTGTAGACACAAGGCAGGTTGGGTGCATGGATTCATGCAGTTGGTGCCAAATTCGGAGCTTGTGGCTCAGCAGAAGTCTAGATTCATCAGATCCGGTTATGTTTCCAGTCTTCAAGTATCCAGTTTGTAGCAGGGCTACATAGTTAGTGTTGTTAAATGTCAGTACTGAGTGCGTCTTGTTTCCATTGTCCCGTTTGCTATTTATGTGTGTGTATCAGGAAATGTCGTCCCCATAAAGGGGGACGGATGATGGAAGAAGACCGCAGCCTCTAACCTGGAAAACACCTGTTCTTAATTAATCAATCACAGCCGTCACATGGACTATTTAAGTAATCAGGAACGAGAGAGAGAGAAGAGAGGAGAAAGGAGACCATTCGTTTTTCAATCACGTATCAACTTACTTGCTGTTTTTTCATATCGCGCCTTTTCACCAGTTTGCTTTTCATTTTGCCGGACTGTCTTTCAACCTTCATCTGCTGAGACCCCGGGGTCGATTCGCCATCCACAATACGCCGAGGAATCACGGTGAGGTTGTTCCATTTGCCGGGAAAATCAAACAACGCATTTACCGCTAGTTCAGTCATCCGTATTCAAGACAGTTTTTATAACCGGACTCAAGTTCACAATCATTCAATATATCAGTCATTGTTGTTATTCGTGTTGTGTGTTATATGTTACAGGGGCAAGGGAGGGTTTTGTTGTATTTATACTGTATGTGGTGGTGTCTCATTGTTGATGTGGTGGTGGAATATTTATATTTATGTTTCTATTTTTGCATTTGTCTTGTGGTTTCATTTAATACATTTAATCAGTTTATTTTTTACATCATCTGCTTTTTGCGTACTTATATTTACACCGTCGATTGTGGGGGAAAAGTGTAATTTGTTAGAGGTACGGCTTGATAGTGAGATTCATCTCAGTAAATTATCCAGGCCACAGGTCTTGGAGGTGTAGTCGCTGGCTGGGTAAGGGGTCGGCCGTTACAAGTTTTGGTAAATCGGTGCCCACTGCAGCCTTAGATTTCTGGTCTTGACTTACAGGAGTGGAATCTGACGTAGTCTTCTTTTGCTGAAGCCCATTCACCTCAGGGTACAATGCGTTGTTCATTCTGAGATGCGTTTCTTCACACCTCATTTGTACAGAGTGGTTATCTGGGTTACTGTAGCCCTTGTGTCAGTGTGAACCAGTCTGGTCAATTTCCTCTGACCTCATTCTCACCAACAAGATGTTCCTAGCTGCAGATCTGCAGCTTACTGGTTGTTTTTTTTTTTTTTTCTTAAAAACCATTCTGAGCAAACTGTAGATACTATTGTGTATGAAAATCCTGGGAGAGGAGCAGTTATAGAAATATTCAACTCAGCCCATCTGGAACCAACAATCACAGTCCAAATCACTGAGATCTATTTTCTTCCCTATTCTGGTGTTTGATGTGAACGTTGACTGAAGCTCCTGACCTCTATCTCCAAGACTTTATGGACTTTGCTGCTGCCCTAGAAATGGCTGATTAGATAATGGCATGGATATGGCAGCATAACTTTGGTGGGATATGTTCCCCAAAATGGAAATAGGAGGTTCTGGAAATGGTTGGTTTTTTCCTTATTGAAATAATGTTTTTGTTTGAGAAGATGAAATATAACAACAGCCAATGAGTGGATGGCTAGAAATTTTAAGATATTCTGTATCCCCTTTGGTATCAGGACTGTCCTCTTGTGCTTATTCAGTTCAGTAGACTCACAGCTCTTCAGTTTTCTGTTTGGATTTGTATTTTTGTGCAAGCTTGACAATGACTGGCTCTTTTCAACTAGACAATGAAGAGCTGATGTAACTTTAGTCACACTCGGGACTATCACCTAAATCTGCGTTTTTTATTTATTTATAGAGGTGTTTTACATCAAAAGGGAACAGGATATTCCATCTTCTGTGGACTTTGGTGTTCTCTCCCCAGCAGTTATTTTGTGCCCTAGGACAAGCTTATTAGTGTGCCAACCGACCTAATTTACCTTAATGATGGTGCTGGCCTTGCTCTTAAGATATTTTTCATCTTCACCTTAAAAACGTCTTCTGTTAAAATTATAACGCATCCATGAGTGGTGCAGAAAAGCATAAAACATTATGCCTTGAAACTAATGATGCGTCTAATTTGCTTTGTTCCTGCCCATCACTAGTATGACAGGATTTAACAAGAAGCACAACAGCCATCAGAATGTATTAGCCCACTATGAAGACATTTCATAATTGTTCCATACCACCCGCAACCATCACAAAAAAAAAAAATTCTGGAATAATCTGAAGTTATTGTTTTAATGTCATGAATTTGATTCTGCTTGCATGCGCTCAGAGTATTAATCCCTAGACTCATTTGCCACATTCTGTACATTGTCTCATTTTTGATATCGGCATACCCTTTCATCAAATAAATCCATGAAGCCAATAAGTAAAGACAGTCAGTCATTTTCTATCCCGCTCTGTCCTGAACAGGGGTGCAGGGGGTGCTGAAGCGTATCCCAGCTAGCAGAGGGCACAAGGCAGGAACAAACCCTAGACATGGCACCAGTCCATCACAGGGCAAACACACAAATACACGCCAAACACACGCCAGGGCCAACGTAGTGTTGCCAGTCCACCGGACCTGCAAGTCTTTGCATTGTGGAAGAAAACCTGAGCATCCAGAGGACACTGACGCAGACACGTGGAGAACATGCAAACTCCATGCTGAGTGGATTCTGAGAAGCGAACTCAGGTCTCCTTACTGCGAGGCAGGGGTGCTGCCAGTGTGCCACCCCAATAAGTACATTACTTTATATAATAAATTGTATTACAAAGACAGGCACTAACATACAGTGCCTTGCCAAAGTCTGCCTTGATCAGTCGTCTAATTGTACACAATAACAAACTGCACACTGAAGCCCAAAACTGTTTTTTTAATGTGACATTATTTTATGACCCCTGCTATAGGCATATGTACAGTATTCTGTTCCATACTTTAAAATTTTGTATTTTGCTGCAATAATAACTTTAATTGAAAACCCTTTGGGGCCCATGTGTTGTATCTTTAAACACTTTGCATTGGGTGATTGTGGACTTTCCTTCTGGGCAGATTTTCTCCATCTTTCAGTTCCATAGATTCTCATTAGGATTGACGTCAGGGCTTAGACTGGACAACTGTTAGACATTCGTCTGTCTGAGCCACCAGTCTACATTTAAGATTACTGTCCAGCTGAAAGACACATTTTTGATGTGTTTATTATTGTGGTATTTGCTTGTGGTACTTTCTTCCTTCTATTTGAACAATATGCCCAATATCTGCTGATGGAAAGCAGCCCAGCAGTTGGATGAGATGTCGGGACAGCTTACAAATGGGCTTGATGGACTGAATGGTCTCCTCTCATTTGTCAAATTTCTTATGCTCTAATAATACATGAAGCTGGAAGGGCGGCTTCCACCAGCACCTTCACGTGAAATATCATAACAAATTAAATTATGACAATGAAAATTATTAAGTGTGAATGATGTGAACCACAATAAAGTAAAAATCATAGCAATGTTGGCTGCCTACACTGCAAAATATGAAATCTAAGCAAGTGCAAATGTACAGTATGTCTATCATGACATTAAATCTTGTTTTCCTTATTATAAGAATGATTGACTTATCAAACACTTTGTATTTATGATTATTCTGCTTACCCCATTGGCAGATTTTATTACTTAATAAAAGCAAAGCAATTCCCAATGAGTGTGTTTTTATTTTTTGTCTAGTTTTTATATGTGCATTTTTTTCAGTGTAATCCTTAATACTAGAAGTAACTGTAAGTACTGTAATGTCTGTGATTTACCAGATGAATGGAGAAACTCTACAAGATGTTGATATTTGCCAGAATGGCCTTCTTATTTGTAAGAACTTTTCTCATTCCTTATTTGTTATATTGACAGGAGATGTATATTCTTTTTTTTGGTTGTGGTAGACAATGTAAGCAACTGCAGCATCATGCTAACTCTGCCACGATGAAACTTTCACTTTCTGAAATGTGATTGTAATGTAAAGATGATTAAGAAACTGAACTTCAGAAGTTTGTTTTTTTTAATTTTTTTTTTTTGCATGCCATTTAATTTATGTAACGTAGCAACGACTTTATTGTGATGTTCAGGAAAGAAAAAAATCGGGAGTGGTCTCCCCTCGACTTTCTCGTATACTCAGATATGGGGATGGATATTTGAGGAGTAAACTGCAAGACAATGATTATATTTTTAAATTATGTACATTAAGGAACCATCAACAACAAATCAAATCAAATTAATAATATATTAAACAATTATTGTAAAAGTAAAGTTGAATAAATCAGACTTTGCAGCTGCATGAACAAAAAAGTACCACTTCCAGTTAGCGGATATAGTTCAAAGTTAATAGAAATGTATGTTTTGTACCTAATACTTGTATGCAAAATTTGGTTGACCTAAGTGAAAGCGTACTCAAGTTATCGTGTTTACATACTGTGATGGACGACCGGCTATGGACTCCGGTCGCCACCCCCAGGCCGCTAGGAGGAGCCCTCCGGACAGCATATTCGTGCCCCAAGTTCCAGCAGGGCCTCATGGACTTTGTAGTGTTGTGACACAGCCCTGCTGGATACCTTGGGGGCCGCCAGCAGTCGCTGTAGGGGAGCTAGTGGGCTCTTGCATGCCCTATAACCCGGGAGTGCGTGTCAGTCACGTGACTGGAGGAAGCGACGTGCTCCCGGGATGAAGAAGAAGACTGTTTGCCCTGACCCGGAAGGAAATGGACTTGTGGGTTGTGCTTAGAACCACTTCCGGGTCAGGAGCTATAAAAGGACTCTGGGAGGCCCAGAACATTGAGCTGAGCTGGGAGGTAGGAGGGCGAAGTGTCTGGGAGTGGAGGATTGGATTGGTTTATTGAAATAGTTTATTATATATGAGTGTAGTGTGGAGAGGGCTTGGTGCACTATACAATAGAAAAATAAAATATTGTTGTACTTTCACCTGGTCTCAAGAGTGGTACCTGAGGGTTCGAGAGGTGGACAAGCGCTACATCTGCTACAATACACACACACACAGACATAATTCCAAAAATGGTATTTTCAGACTCAGGGAGGTCTAAAACGTCGAGATTCATCAAAATCTCGAGGTCAAACATTTGGACGATTAGAACATTTTCTCTATACTTCGTATACGAGAAAGTAAAAAAAAAAGGACACATGAAGCTAAAATATTTTGTGTTTTTTGGCCTGAGAGAATGAAGTGTTTAATGCTTAAAAGTTGTTGTGTTAACAAAAATCGTTTCCACACACTTCAGGAAATATCATTATTCATACTGATGAGTTTTAACAAGTTATCTATATTACTAAACGACAGTTGTATATATGCATGGATGCAGGATGACGGATGCAGGATGACGGACGCAGGACGAAGGATGCATCGAAGCGCACATGCACTGCAACTCAGTGCCCCAGAGTCAAACCCAGCGGCTTCCCAGACTCAGTAGGTAGCGCCCAAACAACACAACACAACCTGTAAACTAAACTTCAGGTCACAATACAACCGCCGCCTGAACGCGCACACCACTGCATATAAAACCTTCGTTTAGTAATGTTTACGAAGGTTGTATATATACACGGACACAAGACGCAACCCGTGCCAAAAGCGCACACGCACAGCGCCCAAGAGTCAAACCCAGTGGCTTCCCAAAGTCAGTAAGTGGCGCCCAAACAACACAACACAACCTGTAAACTAAACTTGACGTAAAGCGTGTACAGTAATCCCTCCTCCATCGCGGGGATTGCGTTCCAGAACCCCCCGCGAAAGGTAAAAATCCGCGAAGTAGAAACCATATGTTCATATGGTTCTTTTTATATATTTTAAGCCCTAATAAACTCTCCCACACTATTATAAACATTTCCTGCACAATTATACAGCATAAACCCTTTGTATTCTCTTAGATATTAGGTAAGATTTATTGAAAATATGTATGTAAACACAGTTCATATACAGTAAAACCTAAATATTATTTTAAAGATATCGAGCATCTCCGATATCACATATGTTACAGCCATTACGACAGACAGGCCACCAGCAATAAAAACGTACAATGCAAGAAAAATTGTATACAGTAAAATGTGTGTACAGTGACACTAAACTATGTACATGTAATAAGTACTGTACATAGATAATTAATTATGGTTACTCACCAACAATGACACAACGATTTGTCCGATAACGATGAGTTTAATTTTACTGCACAGCAAAGAAGAGCGTTACAGCTCTTCTAAAGGAGCCTCTTCAGGCGACTGTGTAGCATCGCCGTTGTTCTCCTTCCAGCACTCATCAATCCAAATCCCTAAAGCAGATTCCATCCAGACTACTGCCTTATCACGTCCACTTGCAACTCGTTTTGTGCCCTACTTAAAGGACACTGCGGCCGTAGATATTATATGCTTTTCCTCCTTTTTAAATAAAAAGAATCGTGGACTCATTGATGCCGTGATGGTGTCTTGCAGTGGTGTAGCTGTTCCCTTCCTTCAACATATCCAAAATTTTTACCTTTTCTGCAATCATTTGCATCTTCTGTTGGCGCTTGGACACGGCCCCTGAAGCAGTAGCAGGAGCACGTTAATGCTGAATGAGTGAGATGAGACTTCCTGGTTAATGCAGCACTCCGTCGCTGAGCCAATCAGCACACAGAAACTTAACTGTGTGCTCTGATTGGGTAGCTTCTCAGTCATCCGCCAATAGCGTCCCTTGTATGAAATCAACTGGGCAAACCAACTGAGGAAGCATGTACCAGAAGTAAAAAGACCCATTGTCCGCAGAAACCCGTGAAGCAGCGAAAAATCCGCGTTATATATTTAGATATGCTTACATAGAAAATCCGTGATAGAGTGAAGCCGCGAAAGTCGAAGCGCGATATACAGAGGGATTACTGTAATTTATAAATGGATAAAATTTGTCATTTATGTCCCTCAATCTACACTCAATCACCCATAATGACAAAATGAAGACAAGTTTTTAAAAAGGTGTGAAAATATTTAAAAATCAAAAAACAAATTCTTTCATTTAAACCAGAATTTATATCCATTACTGTGGCACTCCAGATTGTGCTCAGACATGACATTCTATGGTCCAGAGTGATGGAGAACATACTGGGTATCTCTGGCACTGCCCTCCAGTGGTTTAAGTCCTATCTGTCCGACAGGCAAGAGTTTGATAGTCTTGGCAACAGTAGATCCAGCTCAGCGCTGGTCACACAAGGAGTCCCTCAGAGCTCTGTCCTCAGCCCTCTGCTCTTCTGTATCTATATGCTTCCCCTTAGCCATATCATTCGTAGCTTTGGACTGGGTTATCATTTTTATGCAGATAATACTCAGCTCTATTTCAATGTTAAAAGCGTAACTTCATCAGAGTTCTCTCGGCTCACAGCTTACCTCAGTGAAAGTAAAACCTGAATGGAGCAGAACTCTTTAAAGTTAAATTGCAAGAAAACTGAACTCCTGCAAATTGCCACTAAAGCGCAACTTAAGAAAAATGAGCTTCTTCTCAGTCACTCTTGATGGTGATCTCATCAGACCTTCTTTTAATGCAAGGAATCTTGGTGTCATTTCTGATTCCTCCCTTTCTTACCACACCCACATTAACCACATTAAGAAACTTTGTTACTTCCACCTTTGTCACATATCCCACATTCACTCATTCCTCCCCTTTTGTAATGCTGAGGACACTTGTCCCTGCTTTTATCACATATATTATTGTAACTCTCTACTGGCAGATGCTCCTTCTAATCTTCTATCACGGCTCCAGTTGATTCAAAACTCTGCTGCAAGAGTCCTGACACGGACCAGCAACAGCTTCGCCTCCACTGGCTCCCTGTGTCTTACAGGATCGAGTATAAAATTCTGTCATTAAGCTTTAATTGGCCTCACACAGGACTACATCAGTGACCTCCTCCATCACTCTGCTTCTACTCACCCACTAAGGTCTCCTGATTCTGGCCATCTTGTTGTGCCCCACACTAACCTGCACTCTGTGGACCTTGTCTACACTTTGGAAAGACCTCCCGAAAATTAGTGAGATCAGCCGACTCCATTCATTCTTTTAAAAAAAACAACTGAAAAGTCATCTGTTCAGGAAGGGTTTTAATTTGACCTGCCATTCTGCTCCTTCTTTTAGTTTACCTGTCTGTCCAGATGCTCAGAAGAATTTGTGTGGATCTTATATCCTAAATTATATTATTTGTTCAAGCATTTCTTCTAGTTTCAAATTTAGTATTATACTCTGATTTATTCTTTCCTTATACTTAATTCATTTGAGTTTGTTTTAACCTTTTCAAAAACTTGAATAAAAGCAAAAAAAAATGTATTTAGCTCAAACCAAATTTCTTTAAAAACTCAAATTAGCTGCGGTGGGCTGGCGCCCTGCCCGGGGTTTGTTTCCTGCCTTGCGCCCTGTGTTGGCTGGGATTGGCTCCAGCAGACCCCCGTGACCCTGTAGTTAGGATATAGCGGGTTGGATAATGGATGGATGAACTCAAATTAAAATTTTGTCCATTATTGCATTCACTGTAATGCCAACTTAAATTCTTAATTGGACTCAACTAAATATGTTCTTTATATGGTGTTGAATTCACTGTTTGGTAGGGTGAAATTGTTTTTAATAAAACAAACCACAACAATGTTTTGCTTTAAACAATGGAAGTAAATTTATTTTAAAATTAGTGCTACATTTTGTACAGTGCCTTCAAACATGAAACATGTTTTTAAACTGATCTAACATGTTTTTCTGTAAATATGCAGAACAAACATTTCACAAAAAATACATATATATACATATTAAATGCACAATATATTTTATGTTTTTCACAAAAAATGTTTATAAATTATACATAAAATATCTATTTGAAATAATTATATATAAATATATTAAATACACCTTATATTTTGAACATTACATAACATTATATAGTATACATAAAATGTATATATATATATATATATATATGGTTGAAATAGTTTACTGTCAAATAATGCAAAGAGTACGCGACACGTGTTTCACCCTAATTCTGGGCTCATCAGGCGTACACACTCACTGCACTCCATTACGGGAATCGAACCTCGGACGTCAGCGCTAGAGGCGAAGCCCCTAATGTTGCGCCACGGCATGTGGTTCGTTCATTTGACAGCATGTAGATCGGGGTAATTACATTCACGGCATTCGTAGTCTGAATCACAATCTGATTGTATGGGTGGTTACCTACCAGGTAACGCTTGTGGTTGGTCAGCAAGTCGGCCAACATCTGCCACGGTGCCCTCCTTCAGTTGCGAGAAGCAGATCATAGAATGGTTGAAATAGTTTACTGTCAAATAATGCAAAGAGTACGCGACGCGTGTTTCGCCCTAATTCTGGGCTCATCAGGCGTACAAACTCACTGCACTCCCTTACAGGAATCGAACCTCGGAATGTCAGCGCTAGAGGCGAAGCCCCTAACGTTGTGCCATGGCGTGTGGTTCGTTCATTTGACAGCATGTAGATCGGGGTAATTACATTCACGGCATTCGTAGTCTGAATAACAATCTGATTGTATGGGTGTACGCCTGATGAGCCAAGAATTAGGGCAAAACACGTGTCGCATACTCTTTGCATTATTTGACAGTAAACTATTTCAACCATTCTATGATCTGCTTCTCGTAAGTGAAAGAGGGCACGTGGTGGATGTTAGCCGACTTGCTGACCAACCACAAGCGTTACCTGGTAGGTAACCACCCATACAATCAGATTGTGATTCAGACTACGAATGCCGTGAATATATATATATATATATATATATGTATTTATATGTATGTATGTATATATATATGTATGTATATATATATATATATATATATATATATATGTATAGTCACAAACTCGAGACAGAGTCATATAAAGGTTTGGGGCAGCCACCCGTATAATTTGGTTTCCTGGCTGCAAACTTGCTTTTCAAAATAATACAGCACTGATGTGCACAAAACCGAGTCCAAACAGAACTGAGGGAATAGGGAAAAGGTGGAGGCTTTTAAAGGGGGAGACAGGAAGTGAAGTCAAAGGGGTCGGGCTCATGTAGGTCTTCTGCCATTGGTGCGAGCCCGGACGTGACATCACAGGGGTCGGAGCCGGCAAGGTCTCCAAAGCGATTTTTTGCTTTAGACTAAATAGAAGAAGTTACATTAAGCGACAGCAAGGTTTTTCAATTTGAAGTAAGGCAAAAAATTACATTAGGTGAACAAACATATTAATATAGTTCATTACAACTACTAAAATTACCTTAAATCAAAAAGAGCCCTTTTTCTCTTTTTAGAGTGTACTGGGGTGTTGTACCGTGTTAGCCATTATGGATGTAGTGAGAAGTCAAGCAAAATGGCCCCTTTTATTGGCTAACTAAAAAGATTACAATATGCAAGCTTTCAAGGCAATTCAGGCCCCTTCTTCAGGCAAGAAACTATTTGTATCATTTTGTTTTAAGCACCTTGAGCATGGGAAAGGTGCAATATAAATAAAATGTATATTATTATTATTATTATTTTTTGTTATATTTCAATGGTCACAAGGTGCAAAATATGATTGATTTTCAACTTTTCATGTGCACACAGCGCTCTCCCCACAATTCATTCCATTCTCTGTTTGCTTCTTTAAGGCATCCAGGCTCCTGATCGATACAAGACAAAGCCTCATACCTTCAATACAGACCCAAACAAAGTTTACAACACATTTCATTTTTCTGTCTGACTTGTTCTTACAGGAGTTTTCTTTCTTTTTTTTTTTTTGTTTTTTGCTTTTATAAATTCCTAGACGTCTCTGGGTGTCTATATATCTGAAGAAACAAACCGAAAGAAGAGGCGTGAGATGGGTTTCTGAATTCTGTCAATTAACAATGACAGCATGAACAATTGATTTTCTGAGGTACCCTTAAAAAATTTCTATGAGCTGCTGGGAGCAGAAAGTACTGTAAAGCAAGACAACAGTGGCACCTGTGGATCGTTTTGTTCCCGGTAATAAGGTAAGAAAGCTGTAAACAGAGCTTAGAAGATAAAAAAAAAGGATTAATATTGTTGTTTATGAGTATGTCCATCAAACAAATCACTTGAAAAAAGCCATGTAGCACTGTGGTGAGAGGGGGTCAATGGTTGAGCTGCATATTTGTAACAAAATATTGTAAATAAAGCAAAGACAAAATCAAGAAAAGTTCCCATAGGAATGAAAAATGCAAAAAAAGAGATCTTCTTAAACTCTTTTTTGGTGTCTTCTAGAATACAATGAGATCAGAAAGAAATAAAACTTTGGTCTCCTGCTTCTCAGATTTTTCTTATAAGAAAAAAATTACCCCAATATTCTCACAAGGGTCTCCTCTTGAGTTTCATATAGTGGGCTCAGATTTTCCAAGTAGTGTCTTGACATTTTTTTGCAGTTTGAATGTATTTGCATTGTGTATTCAGTAATACAGTCATATGAAAAAGTTTGGGAACCCCTCTTAATTCTTTGGATTTTTGTTTCTCATTGGCTGAGCTTTCAAAGTAGCAACTTCCTTTTAATATCTGACATGCCTTATGGAAACAGTAGTATTTCAGCAGTGACATTAAGTTTATTGGATTAACAGAAAATATGCAATACGCATCATAACAAAATTAGACAGGTGCATAAATTTGGGCACCCCAACAGAGATATGACATCAATACTTAGTTGAGCCTCCTTTTGGCCTCTAGACGCAGTCCTCCTATAGCCTTTGATGAGTGTCTGGATTCTGGATGAAGGTATTTCTGACTATTCTTCCATACAAAAGCTCTCCAGTTCAGTTCAATTTGATGTCTGCCGAGCATGGACAGCCTGCTTCAAATTATCCCATAGATTTTTGATGATATTCAAGTCAGGGGACTGTGACGGCCATTCCAGAACATTGTACTTCTCCCTCTGCATGAATGCCTTTGTAGACTTCGAACTGTGTTTTGGGTCATTGTCTTGTTGGAATATCCAACCCCTGCGTAACTTCAACTTTGTGACTGATGTTTGAACATTATCCTGAAAAATGTGTTGATATTGGGTTGAATTCATCTGACTCTCAACTTTAACAAGGGCCCCAGTCCCTGAACTAGCCACACAGCCCCACAGCATGATGGAACCTCCACCAAATTTGACAGTAGGTAGCAGGTGTTTTTCTTGGAATGCGGTGTTCTTCTTCCGCCATGCAAAGTGCTTTTTGTTCTGACCAAATAACTCAATTTTTGTCTCATCAGTCCAAAGCACTTTGTTCCAAAATGAATCTGGCTTGTCTAAATGAGCATTGACATACAACAAGCGACTCTGTTTGTGGTGTGAGTGCAGAAAGGGCTTCTTTCTTATCACCCTGCCATATAGATGTTCTTTGTGCAAAATTCCCTGAATTGTAGAAAAATGTACAGATACACCATCTGCAGTAAGATGTTCTTGCAGGTCTTTGGAGGTGATCTGTGGGTTGTCTGTCACCACTCTCACAATCCTGCCCATATGCCACTCCTGTATGTTTCTTGGCCTGCCAGACCTGCTGGGTTTAACAGCAACTGTGCCTGTGGCCTTCCATTTCCTGATTCCATTCCTTACAGTTGAAACTGACAGTTGAAACCTTTGAGATAGCTTTTTGTAGCCTTCTCCTAAACCATGAAACTCAGCAATCTCTTTTTCAGATCTTTGGAGAGTTGCTTTGAGGATCCCATGCTGTCACTCTTCAGAGGAGAGTCAAAGGGAAGCACAACTTGCAAGTGACCACCTTAAAAACTTTTATATCTCATGATTGGACACACCTGTCTATGAAGTTCAAGGCTTAGCGAGCTCATCCAACCAATTTGGTGTTGTAAGTAATCAGCACTGAGCAGTGACAGGCATTCAAATCAGCAAAGTGACAAGGGGACCCACATTTGTGCACAGCCAGTTTTTCACATTTGATTTAATTTCATATACTGTAACTAAATACTGCGTCACTAAAAATCTTTGTTCAGAAAACACCGCAGTACTCAGATGTTCCTAGAAAATGAAAGACATACCACTGTTATCTTTTTTGTTGAAAGGAGAGTCAATTATTATGCAGGCTGACAGGGGTTCCCAAACTTTTTCATATGACTGTAGATGGTGAAATGTATGGATGGCTGTTTGTGGAAATAAAACACTTCACTCTGATTACAAAACTGGAGTCCCTGCATCATTAGTTGCTCTAATTTATATTGCAGCACCAATTAAATCATACTGATGCTGGAGGAAAGGAAGGGAGTCTGGCGTAGTGGTTAAAACTTTGGAAAACCTCGACATTGTGAGTTCATATCCCACTACTGACACCATATGACCACTAGAAAGTCACTTGTACAAACTATACAACCAAAAGAAATGTAACTGATCAGGACTCAAATACTGGAAGTCACTTTAGATTGAGGCATTAGTCCAATAATAAGTAAACAAATAAGTTTTGAAAGAGATTCAAACAAGAGCAGAAAGAGATCTTACAAAATATAATAAGCTTTTCAAACCAAATTCTCCAGTTTGACTCCTTTTACCTCAGTTGTATTTCAAGTCTCCTTTTTGTCTTAGGCTATGTTCCCTAAGGAATTTCAGGAGAAACCTCTGTGACAAAGTTGATTGTTAAATGAAACACAATCGAGAATCTATTTTATATCTCATGAGCGACCAGAGATCAACCTTTGAGCGGTAAAACTTTCCTATGGGATCGGACACCAGCAGATGAACCTCATATAATTGAAATGAAACTAACAAAAGCCAGCTGACAGCTTGTGTTGAGAATGTCTTTTGAGATACAAGTCCAAACCAAGACTGGCTAAAGACGGTGGTGTAGTCAGTTCTGAGGTAGGCAAGGAGGAAAGTCTGGGTTCAGGTGACCAGGAACCGAAAGATATGTCAGTTGTCATCCAGCCATCAATCGTGAGATCTGCAGGGGGAAGAAGAGGAGAGGCATTAGGTGACAGCAGCAACCATCGACTGGGGTGGAATTACCATTTGACAAGCCCTGAAGGAGTCTCCTGTGTGTTTGCATGTGACAATTTATAGTGATTAAAATGAAATATAGGGGTGTATCAAAACACAGAAACCCACTGAGCCATGTCTTTATTGTAAATTGGACACAAGTGAAAAACATATACTGTATATAGTGTATATATTATTTACATATTACAACACTAGATGGCACTATACCAGCGCTTAACCCGACACACAGACATTGACAACACATTTTAAAAACACCAAGAAGTAGTTTAATTTCTTCTTTTCAAGTAAATAGTGCCCAAAGCACCTCCACCACAATAAACAGGTCAATAATTACAGTAATAATCACACAATTCTTTCGTCCTCACCTCCTAGCAAGCTCTGTCCTCTACCTTTCAACTCCAGCTCACTTGCTGGGTTTCCAACAGTCCTTTAAATAGTCCTTGACCCGGAAGTGCTTCTGTTCTTCCTCCCATGTGATTTGCCAGGACTTTCAGGTCAACTGGAGTATTCAGGTTTTAATCAGCCAGGAAGTACTTCAGGGCTTCCATTGTCATAGTCCATTAGTACTTCCGGGATAGGGGAGAATTTGTTCTCCCACCAACTTCCCACAGCATCCTCTGACGGCACCCACGGTACCCAGCAGGGCTGTGCTGCCGAACTCCAAGTCCCATAGTGCTCTGTGGGCATCCGGGGGCACCGCTGCAGTCCAGGGAAGCTGCCATCTATCATTCTGGGGGAGGCAGTGTCCTTGATAAGCTGTCTTCCCCCATCCTTCCATTACTGGGGCTTCCCGGCTGGGATAAATTGCCGGTTGTCCTTTACAATATATATACTGTATATATATATATATATATATATATATATACATGAATATATATTTTATATGATCAGTTTTCAGCCTTTTATGTACACATTATACCGTTCATGTTGCAGGTAACACAACAAACCACTCCTAACAATAAATAACTCATCCCCTGATTCCCACTCACGACAAAGTCCATATCACAGTCCCAATGTATTAAATGCAGTTGGCGATGAATGAAGGGTGGAGAATCCTGTGGATGGTTCCCAGAGATGAATTTTAAGTTTGTCTTACCATTTCCTGAAGCGGTGCGGGATGCGGTGAGTGGGAGCGCTCCCTTGGAAGAACTTTCTACCAATCTGTTGTGGACCACCAGCCTGGCACCGCCACCTCAACCCGACACAGACAAGTGTGGGACACAAGTGCAAGGTACACACGTTTTATTTGTTTCCTTTTACCTCGTGGGAAACACCTTCCCCGTTTCCCACAAGCCCAGCACAGTCTCACAAGCACAATGCACAAGCAATTCTCTTCCTTCTCTCCTTCTTTTCTCCACCACTCCTCTGGTCAAGCTTCGTCTTCCTCCTCCTGACTCTGGCTCCTTGAAGTGCTTCACGTACTTGATGACCTAGTTTCTGGCAGCACTTCCGGGTGTGGTGGAAGAGCTGCCCAAAAGAGCTCAGCAGATCCTGTTGCAGCACCCCCTGGTGGCCCACACAGATCTCAACAGGGCTGTATCCAACTTCAACTCCCATGGAGCCCTGCGGGAGTCCGAGGCACCGCTGCAACCCAAACCCAGGGGGGCTGCCATCTAGCATTCCGGGGGAGTTAACGCTCTGGCCACGCTTGCTCCCCTGGTCCTCACAGCATGAAAGAATCCCAGCTGGGCATGCTGCACTGTTCACTCACACAAAACAGGTGAGCACGAGACAGACCACATATTCAACCAGGAACAATAATCCAAGACAAACCACAGGTAATCCAAACAAGTGAAAAGAGCAATGGAATGGTCAGGTAAACAACAGTGTTCTTCCAAGGGCCTTACTTCTTCCCAGCAGCCTCCACATCCTTGTTGTCATCCAATAGAGCAACACCCTTGGGGCAGCTGGGATATGCAGTTCTTTACTCTCTAGCACTGCTACAACATCAAGCGCTCCCCATAAACACATTTAGTCCATGGTGGTCTTGAGGTTGATACTGGATTATTTAAAGGGGGGCCAACAAAACATGAAATGACTGGCATAGATTAACAAATGGGATCCATTCTCTAAACTAATGGCAGTGGTGTTGGAGTAGACATATTAGAAAGCACAACTCAACGTAACTTTTTATACATAAGAGCCAAATGGTTTTGGATTGACCCACGGATCCAAACAAAGAATTCTAAAGGACCTCCGAAAATCGGTGAGATTCCAATTCTTGTGATTCACAATGGTGGTTTAACTGTGTAGATCTGGTTGGGTGGCCTCTTTCATGATCTCACAAAGAATGGCACAGCAGCAAAAAGACAAGAACCGAAATAAAAACCACAACCACATAACAGAGCTGAGATCTGCTTATAAACTGAGAGATAAAATAAAAACTTTACTTACCCAAAAGCAACTGCGCCCCCTCTTGTCTCAGGGTGGTATTGCTTACCTCCAAACAGCCTGGGAGGTGATCTTTGGTGACACAGCCTATTGCTATGAATGACTCCAGTGCAATTAGTGTACTGTGGTTTTATCCCAAAGGTAATCTGGAGTGTTGTAAGTTGCAGAAAAACATTTTGGAGATGTTATTTTAATGTTATTTCTATGATACTCACCATTTTGTGTTTTGATTTTTGATTGCTGGCACAAATTAGAATTGGAACGTTAATCGAGTCCTGGGTCAGGCTTATATGCCATGCAGGGTCGCTTAACTGGGCACTCGGTTTAACTCTGTGGAACAGATGTAATTGTCGATGGATGATGGATTTGATTTGGTTAAATGAGTGAAACTCTTGATATCCACCTCTGCATATTTGACGATGATTGTTTCTAAAGACTCAATATCATTTTAAAGAGATTTGAAACTCAAATATTCAAAATGTTGGCACAATAAACCAAATGCACAATAAAAACCAATATCACAGTAAACTGTATAAATTTAATAACATCTGAGGAGTGGCTGCCAAAGTTCCTTATGCACATTCATTTCTAATGTTCCCTGTATAATTAGGCACTGTAGCAACCGAATCCAAATAAAGAAACAAGCTGCAGTAATCATTTTTTAAATCTGACAAGCTGCATTGGCAGTTTGAGCTAAAGTGTGACAAAACTGGTTTGAAAGCTACTGAATATCTGCTTACTCATTTTTAAATGCATAAAAAGCAGCATCTACAAATAAAATGCAGGAATAAGACAAATACAAATGAAGATGTACCTCAGAGATTTGGGTTTAAAAGTTATCCACATCTGAACTGTTACAGAAGGAAGGGATATGTCGTCCACTTTAGGAGCGTTACAATTCTCTAAGGTTGTATAATGAAAATATAGGACGACATCACACATATAAAGCACCAAGGGGTCCCATTATTGTGTATCGGGACACTTGCTGAAACTTTGCACAATCAGGTTAGTGAAAGACTACCTGGACCTTTAATTAAAAAGTTGGCAGTTGAGACTGCAAGGAAACACAGGACTACTAGTTGGAGTGCTAGCTGAACAGCCCCAGGGATCAGGGCTGGAATGAAGACTCGGTGAGTAGAAAATAAAGGCAGCAAGATTAGAGAGAGAGTGAGAAAGAATTAGGAAAAAAATGTGTTTAGTGTTTGGGTCACTGGACAGATAGATAGATAGATAGATAGATAGATAGATAGATAGATAGATAGATAGATAGATAGATAGATAGATAGATAGATAGATAGATAGATAGATAGATAGATAGATAGATAGATAGATAGATAGATAATGCAGGGTGACTTGCAGAGTTCCAAAAATAATGGTGGTGGAGAGGGGTGTCGAGGGCATCCCAGGCCACCCAGTATAGAGAAATATGAACTGAATAGGCAAAGAAATAAACAGGTGCATGGGAGGGCTATAACACAAAATAGCTACTCAGGTACAATTTGTTCGGATCTAGCTGGGAGCCTTTGTCATATGTGAGATGGCATGTTCCATGGACAGGGCCTTTCTGTAGGATTCTGACAGGAAGTGAAGGGACTTGTGGGAGTGATGGGGGCATGGTCAGTGGGTTTCCTGGGCAGTCTTCTCTCTCTCCATGGTGGTAGTGCATATCTGATGAGAGATGGCAAGGTAATTCTCAGATGCAAATCTGTGATAGATAAATGATAAAGGCACTATTTAACAGATAGATAGATAGATAGATAGATAGATAGATAGATAGATAGATAGATAGATAGATAGATAGATAGATAGATAGATAGATAGATAGATAGATAGATAGATAGATAGATAGATAGATAGATAGATAGATAGATAGGAGGAGGAGTATAGGAACCTCTTTAAGGACTTTGTTAAATGGTGCGACTCAAACCACCTACACCTGAACACCAGCAAAACCAAAGAGCTGGTGGTGGATTTTAGGAGGCCCAGGCCCCTCATGGACCCCGTGATCATCAGAGGTGACTGCGTGCAGAGGGTACAGACCTTTAAATACCTGGGAGTGCAGCTGGATGATAAATTAGACTGGACTGCCAATACTGATTCTCTGTGTAAAAGAGGACAGAGCTGACTATACTTTCTTATAAGGCTGGCGTCTTTCAACATCTGCAATAAAATGCTGCAGATGTTCTGTCAGACGGTTGTGGCGAGCGCCCTCTTCTACGCAGTGGTGTTCTGGGGAGACAGCATAAAGAGGAAAGACGCCTCACGCCTGGACAAACTGGTGAGGAAGGCAGGCTCTATTGTAGGCATGGAGCTGGACAGTTTGACATTCGTGGCAGAGCGACGGGCGCTGAGCAGACTCCTATCAATAATGGAGAATCCACTGCATCCACTTTACAGGATCTTCTCCAGACAGAGGAGCAGCTTCAGCGACACACTGCTGTCACCATCCTGCTCCACTGACAGACTGAGGAGATCGTTCCTCCCCACACTATGCGACTCTTCAATACCACCTGGGATTGGGGTTATGGTAAATGTTAACATTATACAAAGTTATTGTCTGCTTCTACCTGCACTTTTATCACTCTTTAATTTAATATTGTTTTTTGTATCAGTATGCTGCTGCTGGAGTATGTGAATTTCCCCTTGGGATTAATAAAGTATCTATCTATCTATCTATCTATCTATCTATCTATCTATCTATCTATCTATCTATCTATCTATCTATCTATCTATCTATCTATCTATCTATCTAGATAGATAGATAGATAGATAGATAGATAGATAGATAGATAGATAGATAGATAAGAAAGGCATTTATAATAGACAACAAAGACAAAAAGAAAAGAGTTGGGGTGACACCGCAACCCCATATATTAAAATATAAAAATAATAAAGGCTTTTCAGCAAAATAATGCCCCTCAGGACATGAGACTCATACTAGACTAGAAAGGAATGCCAGCCAGGCAGGAAGAGGCGACTCCGGGGGTTGGGTTTGGCGTACACCGGAAGTGACATCACAGGTGGTTGCTCTGTCAATCATCCAGTCAGTAGAGGGAGGGAGAAAAGAGGTGTTAGTATACACCGCCACCTTGTGGATCGGTGTTGAATTACTACCACCAGAGCCTCAAAGCTGTTGCCAAGACACATGTGTGTGATAAACTATATGATAGATAGATAGATAGATAGATAGATAGATAGATAGATAGATAGATAGATAGATAGATAGATAGATAGATAGATAGATAGATAGATAGATGTGAAAGGCACTATATAATTAGATAGATATATAGATTCAGAAAGTATTCAGCCCTCTTCACTTTCTGCACCCTTTATTGTGTTGAAGATTTTACTTTAAACGTATAAATTTGCCGTTTTTGCCCATCAGTCTACACTCAATTATCCATAATAAGAAAGTAAAAACAAGCTCAGAAAGGTATGTAAAGGTATTAAAAATCAAAAACTGACATCTATTGTAGTAGGGTACTATTGTTTTACAATAATTACCCACATGAGGTAATAGTTAGTAAGCAATATTATTTTTGTTTACCTGACAATCTACTATTTAATAAAATGCTAAAGTCTCTGTGTGTGTCTGGTCCTTCGAGACAATCTGACTGGTCACGTTGGGCTTTGGTTACACGATCGAAAGAGTAAGAGCGAGTGTGAGACACCCAAAGAGAAGTGAAGGAATAGGAGGTACGCTGAGAGTCGCCTTCGAAGATGGGAAGTATGAAAGCGGGCAGGCGCCTTGAAATGACAGTCTGAGAGGCCGAGGCTTTTCGGAAATGTTCTTGATGGAGGGGGTGCAGGTCAAGAGAAATTCAGGCATGAGGATACATGGGAAAGGCTCTGAAGGTACACACAGAGGGAGATATATCAAATATTTTTAAATTTGTGTTTGTCTTTGACAGGTAACGTGGCTAGTCGTTTTATAAAGTGCAATAGATTTTCCACCTGAATCCATTCTGACACCTGACAATAGTTTATGAGTGACCATACTAGACATTTCCGTGTTACCGTAGGAGGGACTGTTTCATGATGGAACTCTGCATCTTCCGAATATAAATGTGTGGCTTAAAGGAGAAGTGCTTGGTTCTGCGTGTAAGCAGCATTCTGGGTTCAAATTACTCAACTTATATATTTTTTCCATGTTTGCAACAGTTTCCGGTAGGTGCTCTGGATTCTCTTCCAAATCCCTGACAAAGTGTGTGTGTGTGTGTGTTTAGATTGACTGACTATGTGAAATCAGTGTGCGTGTGTGTGTCTTGGCCTTGTAACAGACTGGCCCTCAGCAAGGGTCGGCTCCTGCTATACCCCCTGATGGTGATAGGAAGGTTCCAGTCCCCCATGGGTTTGATTGTGTTAATTTAAGATGGATTTATATCTTCTTGCAATAAGCCATAATTTCTATACTTGGGGAAATAAATGGAGGATCTGTAAAAATATGTATTTGAATACTTTGTTCTTACACATCTAAACAGCTTGAGTCCCCTGGCGCAGTAGGTGAGCTTACATCTTGGTGTAGAAAGATTTTTTAACTTCAGCCTGAAGCACACAGAGGCAGAGGGATTTGTAAAAATATTGATGTCCAAAACATAATATCTCTAAAAGGTTTTTGTAAAGATTTTGCTTGGAAAGCCCCTGAGACACAACATAAATTAAAGGACTTGAGATACAAAAAAACGTTGTCTAGGCCCAGGTTGGAAGTCAAAACTCTCAAAAATAAAAAGATAAAAAATACAGATTGTCAAAGTCAAAGAACCTGTCTCAAAAATCAAAGTCAAGAATCAAAGCAAATGATTCAGATTCTGTCTATCAGCCTTCCTATTACGAAACTGCTAGTGTTTAAGTAGATTGTAAAGAGTTTTTATCTAAAACCAGGGTGGCCATTCTGTTGTGCCATGGCATAGTGTAACGTGCCACCACCTCCTCCTCCAAATCCACACGATCATTCAGGAACTGGACCCCGGAGGCTGAGAATACTCTGAGAGAATGTTTTGGAACTACAGACTGGGATATCCTGCAGGGATCACATAGTGAGAATATTGAGGAAGTTGTTGACTGCACTACTGACTACATCAACTTCTGTATGGACATTGTAGTTCCAGTAAGAACTGTACGCTGCTATGCTAACAACAAGCCATGGATTACAAGTGACATCAAGGGCCTTTTGAACCAGAAGAAAAGGGCTTTTAAAGACGGTGATCAGCATGTGCTCAAGCGCGTGCAGAAGGAACTTTGAGTCCAGCTCAGGGCGGCGAAGGAGCAGTACAGGAGAAAGCTGGAGCAGAAGTTGCAGAATAACAGCATGAAGGAAGTGTGGGATGGGATGAAGATCATCACTGGCTGCAGCTCGAAGCGGGGTACCACCATCGAGAGAGACGTGAAGAGAGCAAACCAAATGAACAACTTCTTTAACAGGTTTGACCACCCTAACCCACTCTCACTCTCACCTCGGAGTACTGCACTCTCCACACATCCTTCTGCTGATACCAGCATAGGAGAGACATCCCCACCCATAATTACAACAGTGCAAGTGAGCAGAGAGCTGAGGAGACTTCGTGCCAGCAAAGCAGTGGGTCCAGATGGTATATCGCCACGACTGCTGAAGGTCTGTGCATCGGAGCTGGGGGGTCCTCTACAGCGCATCTTCAACCTGAGCTTGGAACAGGGGAGAGTCCCGAGGCTTTGGAAAACATCTTGTATCACCCCAGTCACAAAGGTATCACATCCTAGTGAGCTGAATGACTTTCGGCCTGTTGCTCTGACATCACATGTGATGAAGACCATGGAGAGGCTGCTGCTTCACCACCTTAGGCCACAGGTTCAACACGCCCTTGACCCTCTTCAGTTTGCATATCAGGAGAAGGTGGGAGCGGAGGATGCCATCATCTATATGCTACACCGATCCCTCTCTCACTTGGACAGAGGCAGTGGTGCTGTAAGAATTATGTTTCTAGACTTTTCTAGCGCCTTCAACACAATCTAACCTCTGCTCCTTAGGGACAAGCTGACAGAGATGGGATTAGATTCATACCTGGTGGCATGGATCGTGGACTATCTTAAAGACAGACCTCAGTATGTGCGTCTTGGGAACTGCACGTCTGACATTGTGGTCAGCAACACAGGAGCGCCACAGGGGACTGTACTTTCTCCGGTCCTGTTCAGCCTATATACATCGGACTTCCAATACAACTCGGAGTCCTGCCATGTGCAAAAGTTCGCTGATGACACTGCTATCGTGGGCTGCATCAGGAATGGGCTGGAGGAGGAGTATAGGGACCTAATCAATGACTTTGTTAAATGGTGCGACTCAAACCACCTACACCTGAACACCAGCAAAACCAAAGAGCTGGTGGTGGATTTTAGGAGGCCCAGACCCCTCATAGACCCAGTGATCATCAAAGGTGACTGTGTGCAGATGGTGCAGACCTATAAATATCTGGGAGTGCAGCTGGATGATAAATTAGACTGGACTGCCAACACTGATGCTCTGTGTAAGAAAGGACAGAGCCGGTTATACTACCTTAGAAGGCTGGCGTCCTTCAACATCTGCAATAAGATGCTGCAGATGTTCTATCAGACAGTTGTGGCGAGCGCCCTCTTCTATGCAGTGGTGTGCTGGGGAGGCAGCATTAAGAGGAAAGACGCCTCACGTCTGGACAAACTGGTGAGGAAGGCAGGCTCTATTGTAGGCACGGAGCTGGACAGTTTAACATCTGTGGCAGAGCGACGGGCGCTCAGCGGGCTCCTATCAATTATGGAGAATCCACTGCATCCACTTAATAGTATCATCTCCAGACAGAAGAGCAGCTTCAGCGACAGACTGCTGTCACTGTCCTGCTCCACAGAAAGATTGAGGAGATCGTTCCTCCCCCAAACTATGCGATTCTTTAATTCCATCCGGGGGGGGGGTAAACGTTAACATTTAACATTATACAAAGTTATTGTCTGTTTTTCACCTGCATTATTATCATTCTTTAATTTAATATTATTTATTGTATCAGTATGCTGCTGCTGAAGAATGTGAATTTCCCATTGGGATTAATAAAGTATCTATCTATCTATCTATCTATCTATCTATCTATCTATCTATCTATCTATCTATCTATCTATCTATCTATCTATCTATCTATCTATCTATCTATCTATCTATCTATCTATCTATCTATCTATCTATCTATCTATCTATCTAATTCTCTGCTCTGTGACTGTCAAGAAAATTTTGGACAACCTGCACGAATGAGGGTGCTGATTCAGTGGGCTTCAGTTTCTTTTTGAGCTCATCGTCAAGCATCAGTTCACGGATTTCAGGGCCAACAAAAACACCTTCCTTAATTTTGGCTTCACTTTTCTCGAGACCAAACTTATTTCTTAAATGCTGAAACGTATCGCCTTTACTGTCCAGTCACCCTAGTCATCCAAGACCTGGAAC
This sequence comes from Erpetoichthys calabaricus, assembly GCF_900747795.2. Classification (NCBI taxonomy): domain Eukaryota; kingdom Metazoa; phylum Chordata; class Cladistia; order Polypteriformes; family Polypteridae; genus Erpetoichthys; species Erpetoichthys calabaricus. The sequence continues at coordinate 87,119,360 of NC_041406.2, read as the reverse complement.
ACCATAACTAAAAAACAGGATGTGCTGGACAAAAATGTTTTTCAGATTTGAAGTCCGCAAGTGAAATTTGTTACCGTACAGGTGAAAGAATCCCAGTAGCAAAAATGCTTGTTGACCAGTGTAGTTTATAAAATGAACCTCAATTCTTTGTTACTCTGATCATTCTAACCATGCTGTAACAGACTGCTTGTGAAGAATGCTCTCTCTAAGACATTTAGTAATTAAAATATATAATGAACAGCTTTTCTCCTGCCTGAGTACTGACTTGTCCTGTTAGAGGATGCTTCTTTCTTTAATAAGATGTTAAATTTCTACCACACCAGATACTGGAATTCTTCACTGAGGGTTAAGACAACAGATGTTAGCACCGGTCAATAAGCGTAATGTGCATCACATGGCCGCAACGTGCGTCACAGGTCAATTAATGGACCGATTACTAAGGAGAAGATCGAGGGGCAAGAAGAGAAGTTTTAGTGAGCAGTCAAACATGAGTTCTGACGAGGAAGGTCGAGTTTCACTAGCATGCTGCAATTCTCTGAGGAAGCAACAAAAGCAGACATGAGATTGTTCATCTTTATTTTAAGAAGGTGCCTCATGGAAGGTTTGGAGATCAAAATAAAAGAAGTGGGAGTTCATGGTGTGTCTTGTTGTAATCTTGTTTTAAGATGAAGTTTGAAAGCATTTACTGGAACTTGAGTAGATCAGATGTTTCCACACACCTCAGAATTAATTGTGTGACTGCTGTCAGCAACTCAATCATCAATGAAGGAAGTGTGCCAGAAACTGTGACAGCCATACATGGCCAAGTCGTAACACCCCCAGCATCGCGTTTAACAGATGAGGTGGTCTGCTTTGGATCCTGGGCAGTTCCTCTTTGTCTCCACACTTTGCTCTTGCTGTCACTCTGATGAGGTTCATCTTTGTCTCATCTGTCCACAAGACTTTTTCCCAGAATTCTGCAAGCTTGTTTAAGTCCTTTTTCTCAAACTGTAATCTGGCCATCCTGTTTTGTGGCTGACATCTTGAAGTGTGTCCTCTGTGTTTCTGTTCATGAAGTCGTCTGCTGATAGTCGTCTCTGCCCTCTGAAGACTGTTTCTGGTCTGTCGGGCAGGCCTTTGGTGCTTTTTCTTTACCAGAGTGAGGATTCTTCTGTCATCAGCAGTGGAGGTCTTCTTTGGCCTAGCAGTCCCTTGATGATTGCTGAGCTGACCGGTATGTTCTTTCTTTTTCATGATACTCCAGACAGTTGATTGAGGTCATCCTATGGTTTTACTGATGTCTCCAATGGTTTGATTCTTGTTCTCCAGCCTCATAATGGCTTCTTGACTCTCATTGGCACAACTCTTGTCTTCATGCTGAACAATGGCAACTACAAACTCCAACGGGTAGAAGCAGGCCGAGGTATGTTATGTGACGCCAATTGTCCCAAACAATATGGTGCCCTGAAATAGGGGGAACTGTGTAGATAAAGTGTTGTGTGACCGAAATGTCTGCAAATCCCCTTAGATTGAAGTTTGCAATGTGCACTTTAATTACAAAGTCTGAATTGTTTGATATGTAATTCTAAACTGTGTAGCAGAGGGGGGAAAGCAAGGAAAAATATGTCTTTGTCTGAAACTTTATGGAAGACATTGTAGGTGTGATATGCAGGGAATTGTCATTTAAGGCAGTTTCTTCTTTTCAGTTTTCTCATCCACACTCTTGGCTATGCTATATCCAGCAAGGGGTGCTAGCTCCCTTGTTGGAATAAGTTCTTTTGTAATTGTGGCATGTTACATAACCTGAAACTCTATAGATATAATATAGTTCTATATCTATATTATGATAAGTATCTATATTATGATACGGCGGTAAGAAATCAAATAGGAGAAATAACTTAGCTTTCTTTAATGACGGTTTACGCTGCATAGATAGATAGATAGATAGATAGATAGATAGATAGATAGATAGATAGATAGATAGATAGATAGATAGATAGATAGATAGATAGATAGATAGATAGATAGATGGTAATCTTAGTGTAGTTGGCAGGATAGATAGATAGATAGATAGATAGATAGATAGATAGATAGATAGATAGATAGATAGATAGATAGATAGATAGATAGATAGATAGATAGATAGATAGATAGATAGATAGATAGATAGATAGGAGGAGGAGTATAGGAACCTCATCAAGGACATTGTTAAATGGTGCGACGGCGTGCTTCCGGGTTGAAGAAAAGGACTTTTTACCCTGGCCCGGAAGTAATAAGGACTTGTGGGTTGTGGAACAGGAGCACCTCCGGGTCAGGGGTTATAAAAGGACTCTGGGAAAGCCCAGACATTGAGCTGAGCTGGGAGGAAGGGTGGATAAGTGTCTGGGAGAGGAGGGTTATGTTTTGAGAGTATTATTGTTGATTAGTTACTGTATGAGTAGTGTGGTGTGGAGGGTGCTTGGTGCACTGTATTATAATAAAATAAATAATAGTTATACTTTTACCTGCTGTTTGGCATTGTACCTGAGGGATCAAGGGAGCACTAGTGCTCTGTACTGTTACAATAGATAGATAGATAGATAGATAGATAGATAGATAGATAGATAGATAGATAGATAGATAGATAGATAGATAGATAGATAGATAGATAGATAGATAGATAGATAGATAGATAGATAGATAATTTATTAATCCCAAGGGGAAATTCACATACTCCAGCAGCAGCATACTGATAAAAAACAATATTAAATTAAAGAATGATAAAAATGCAGGTATAACAGACAATAACAGATAACAGACATAACAGTCCTAACAGATGAAGAAGCCATGACAAGAACCCAGTACGATGTGTAGAGTCTGCCGTTTTCATCGCTGCGCTGAAAGGATTTTTCAGGATCAGATGACGTCATCTCCCATCTGTCCGTCGGCTTCAAAGGTGTGCTGGGCAATGTTCCAAGGCTTTATACTCTTTCTTCACGTGCAGGCCCCCACTTAGGTGAATCATGCCATTCCAAACAAAGCAAAGAGGATACAGTTTCATGCTGACTTTGACACACAAAAATAGTATACAATGTTCATTTTGCAGTTGTCCCTGTCTTGTCTTCTAATGCTTGCCTAGCAGTTCTAAATGATGAGCCCCTGTGTGCTAAATATGGCCTTGTGTTAGCTGTACATGTGAGTAGAAAGAAAAGTAGATTTATAAAATATTTGTGTACAGAACACAGTGACCTATTAAACATATACACTTATTACATATGCTCAGACCTATCTGGTGAATTTAAAAATATTTACGTATTCATCCAATTGTTTCTGTACCCATAACTTGCTTCTTTTGTTCTTTCTTGATGAGCACACGCAGCCTTAACACAACTTCATGTTAACAATTTAACAAACTGAACCAAAATGTTGAAAGCTGTGCTCACTTATTTCTGAGCAATGTGGCAAACCCCGGAGCTCACAAAAATGCAGAGCTTTACTTGACATGTGTGGAAACCACAACAGAGAGAGACGGCGCTGTGAATTCGTAAGCGTTAATTCGTAACGGGAGAGACTCAGGGCTGAGTGCACTCGCATTGATTTGAAATTATTGAAATGGATAGCCTGACGTGTTCCTGCTCTGTGTGATGATATTTTGATCTTTATTAAAGTCATATTGATAGCTTTTATATAAGAGAGCTGAGAGATGAAAAACCCATACGTATATTCATTAATGTCAGAACTTGTAAGTTTCAAATCAGAAGACAACTCGATAATAAATCCACTTGAATGGGAGCTGCTGCTGATGAGTCTGATGTACAATCAGAATCTACTGGGTGAAGAGCTCTGCTTCTCTGGGTGCCATATGTTCACAGTCTGAAGTTGAGCATTTCTGAAGACAAGAAGAAGCACAACTACAGCGAGACAGATGCTAAGTGATTAACATATTTAAAGTTATATTTTACTGAGCTATTTTCTGTGGTGGGTCGTGTGGCTATGGAGGGAACAAGAGAGTAAGAGCAACAGCACCACTTACTCCCTGGAGGTGGTGGTATTAATCAGCTTACACGAGCCATCTGGGTGGTCCTCAAGTGTGCAAGCATGACACCATACAGTATATTATTAAAAAATAAAATAGAGAACAGGATGAAGACTTGAAGAGCCTTGCGGCAAAACCCCATTTAATGGATAAACTGACTGAACGAAAGAAAAATATAAAACAGAATGGGAACCGTTCAATTCAAAGATGTGGTAAGTCGCTTCTGGTCATAAGCTCCGTCTCAAGACTGAATCCTGACTTCTGGTGCTGTGGGCTTTTATATACAGTCCAGAGTGGAACGTGGGGGGACGTGACAGCACTAGTTGTCTTGTTGGAGGCTTTTCGTTCTATAGGCCAAAAGTGAGAGGGAGTTACCAACAGCGTCACCTCTCACTTTGAATTGTTCACCTTACAGGAGCCCTACAAATGCCCCCTGAGAGTGAGTGTGGACAATATTTAGCTCAAATTTATGCACACATATACAAGTATTTCAGCTTAGTCTTGGAAATATGAAACAGTATAAGAGCCGCAGAAAAAGGCCTTTTGAAATGTAAATGTTGTAGATGTCAAGAAAAATACCAAACTACAGCTGAAGCCCAGAAATTGGCAGGACTTCTCATTAGAGTGAGAAACTGAGGCCTGTAGGGAATTTGATCACTTATTGGGCAACACTGCAAACAATAGTTTAGTAAGATCTGAAAAAGATGAAGAAGCTACACATTGCTACCATCATGAGTTAACATCTGAATGCGGCTTTGTTGGACATCATCAGGCCAAGCAGCCTTTGGACCTTTTCTCCAAAGCAAATCATTTTGGAAAACATGTTGTTTGTGTCCAATATTTCACGTAGCTATGATGAAATAACCTACGGTGGGCTGGCACCCTGCCTGGGGTTTGTTTCCTGCCTTGCTCCCTGTGTTGCCTGGGATTGGCTCCAGCAGACCCCCATAACCCTGTAGTTAGGATATAGCGGGTTGGATAATGGATGAATGGATGATGAAATAACTTTGACTTGTAAAATACCAGATGTCTTCTTTAACGCCATGTGTGAGTGCTGTTTGATGGCCTGGAGCTCCTTTCAGGATTGTTCCCTTCCTTGTGTCTGAACTTCCAGGTAGGTAGTGGGTCACTGTGACTCTGAGTGGGGTTTACGATCCATGTGTATTAAAAATGGAGGCAAATGGAATTTTTGTAGACTGGTCACAACAGTCAACAGTAATGTCTTTGATGGAACGGTTGTTACAGATGACACTGCAGTTGTGACTCGCTGGGCTGGCTACTTTGAGCAACTGCTCAAAGCTGATCCTCTGGCTAGGACTTTGGATATCTCTGGGTCCACGGTCCTTGAGTCTGATACTCCAATTAGCTGTGAAACACCCAATCTCACTGAGATTGCACAGGTGGTGAACCAGCTGAGGGGAGGAAAAGCTGCAGGGATCTGGGGTATCCTGGGTGATCTTCTCCAGGCTGGTGGTAAGGCTGTCCTCCTGGCATTCCAAGTGATCTTTGCTTCAATTTGGGAGACTGGCATCATCCCAACTGTCTGGAAAACGGGACTTGTAGTCCCTATTGGGAAAGGGAAGGGTGATCGCCTGGATTGTGACAACTACAGAGGGATAACACTGCTCTTGGTGCCGGGTAAGGTCCTTGCTAGGTCCTCAATAGGATCTGTGATCTCTTACTTACCTACCAGCAACCGGAACAGTCTGGTTTAACACTTAAAAAGTCTACCATCATACGCATCCTGGCACTGAGCGTTCTCATGGAGCGCAAACACGAATATCAGCAGAGTTTCTTTGCAGCCTTTGTCGATTTTCGTAAAGCGTTTGCCCTGTGGGACATCCTGAGGGTTTGTGTGATCCCCTCGAGGTTGCTGGATATCATGGCTAGCCTGTACACTGGTACTGTGAGTGCTGTGCAGAGTGGAGGCAGAACCTCTGTGTTTTTCCCAGTTGATTCTGGGGTTCGTCAGTGGTGTGTTCTGCTCCTACTCTGTTCGGTGTTTGTATGGACTGGGTGTTAGGCAAGGTCGTGGGGTCCAGCGGCTGTGGGGTGAAGAAAGATTCATGGATCTTGACTTTGCTGACGATGCTGTGATCTTCGAGGAGTCAATGGAGGCTCTGATCAGGGCTCTTGAGAGACTAAGTGAGGAGTCTGAGTGTCTGGGCTTGCGAGTGTCCTGATAAAAACCAACATCCAGGCCTTTAATGACCTCTTAAGCCGGGTTTATTCTTCATGCGACGCGACGCATCCTGCAGCGTACGCTCCTGCTACGCAAGCGTTGTAGTTTTTATACTTGCGCCCATACTTTGCATACATCTGGAGGAATCCACCAGGTGGCAGTGCGAGATATTATCACGGCGAGAACAGGTTCGGCTTTGCTGTGTTGTGAATTGCCTGGAACACCCATTAAATTCTGATGACATCTTAGCGCACATCTCTGAAAAAGATGTTTAATGATTAAATCCATCAGTCCAGGGATTTGTCCATTTCATGTACGCATTGGGCACGAAAAAGAAATAATCCCTGGACGAGGCATCAGCTCATCGCAAGGTGAATACAAGCACTCACATATACTTGCATCATTTTAGTGTAACCAAATCTGCATATCTTTGGAAGGAAACCGGAGCACACTGAGGAAACCCAGCAGGAAAACATGTAAACTCCAGGCAGGGAATATCAGCAACGTGACTCCCTGCAAGACAGCAGCGCTAATGCTCCGCCACTGTGTCACCCCCATGTGTGTAATTATTAACAGTATTCATTATTTAAATGAAATTACTGAGTCATCTGTAAAATGTAACATACATACGTACTTTAATGCTTTTCATCATGAAAGTGATATCAAGTATAAATCTAAGGATTCTAAATGTGCAGAGAGTTGGAATATCATACATTTAATGTGTTCTGTGTGGCCATTGCTGCTGTCAGGACCGGATGGAAGCCCTAGAAAAAAAGACGGCACAGAAGATGGTATGTGAGACCTTTAAAATGTATCGTGTCATTACGATCGTGAATATGCGACGCTTGAATATAAAAGCACCACGAATACATTTGTATGTCGGCATTTTGCTTCACCACATCGAACCATTTATCAAATATCGAAGCGCGCACACCGATCTCGTAGGATCCGCGAAGCGGCTTTCTGTCACATGTAGATAGTAAACAGAGACTCTGACGTCTCATTTAAACTTTTAGCACACTGTGCCCCCCGACTTTTTGCTGGTACTGCAACTCACGCACACGTCGCATTAATTTCTGAGGACCTGCTCAGAGGACGCATCAAATGAATGCTCAGAATGTGTGGCAGCCATGATGCGGGCGCGTACGCATTCTGAGTGTGAAGTATAAACGGACCCTTAGGCACGGCCATCAGCAGTGTGTCTGTTTGCGGAGAGAGTGTCGACCACATCAAGAGGTTTACTTACCTTGGCAGTGACATTCATGTCTCTGGTGACTCTTCCTATGAAGTCAGTAGATGGATTTTGAGAGTATGGGGGGGTCATGAGGTCGCTGGAAAGGGGTGTGTGGCGCTCCCGATATCTATGCAAAAGGACGAAGGTCCAAGTCTTTAGAGTGCTGGTGCTTCCTGTCTTGCTATATGGTTGTGAGACATGGATGCTATCCAGTGACCTGAGACGAAGACTGGGCTCCTTCAGTACTGTGTCTCTCCAGAAAATCCTTGGGTACCGTTGGTTTGACTTTATGTCAAATGAGTGGTTGCTCATGGAGTCCCGAATGTGGCACATTACCTGCATTGTGAGGGAGCTTCAGTTACGGCACTACGGTCATATGCCGCATTTCCCCGAGGATGATCCAGCTCGTAAGAACCTCATTGTTGGGGACCTGAGCGGAGCTGGACCAGGCCAAGGGGTCGCCCACGTAACACCTGGCTGCGGGAGATAGAGGGTCATTTTCAGAAGGTGGGACTGGACCGAGTGTCTGCCTGGGGGGTTGCCATCCAGGATCGTGAGTTGTTTTGTCATGTAGTGGGTGTGGCAACTCACTTTACCGGTGCATGCTCCCCAACTTGACTTGACTTGACCTGTAGTGAACATTAATTAAAGCTGCAACTCTCTTGCATTTGCATTAGAAGAAATGCTAGAGAAAAAAAAGAGCTTTTAAGAATGTTAAACTAGAGAAGTACTAATTAATTAGCTTTTGGATAATTTATGATAATTAAGAACATCTTGAATTAAGAAACTTGAAAGTAAATTGCTTTAACTTCTCAGTGAAAGGAGCAGTTGACAAATGATAAATGGCCACCTTTTCCATTTGTAGCACATGACAATTTAGCTGTATAAAGCCTCGGCATGAAGTCTGCAGGTGCGCAACTAGAATGTTTTTTATAATTACAGTAATTTGTTTCTCTGAATTCAGGCAGAACACCTAGAGTCATAAAAGCCTCATCAATCAAAAATACATATTTGTTTTTGTTAATCCCAAGTTATAACAAGTTTGTTATTGAACCTAAATTGTTATCAGTATGCTAATTGACGCCTGCACTGTTTCAGTCTGTCTGTGTCTTTGGAAAGCCAAAAGAAAATTAGCAAATATGAAGAACCATTCATTCTTTGAATGTACAATATTGGGCGCTAGAGCTGTATAAATAATTAGAGTAAACTCCTTAGACAAGACACGTTTGACATATTTTGAATCTGTAGTTAAACTCTAACAGGTTCATTTAAAAAGAGAAATAAGTCTGTTGGACAGAATGAAAACTACAGCTATGGTAGCCTTCCTGGAATAGAATTCTTTTTTAGAATAAATTATTTGAGACATTTACGTGTATAGGGCGGCACGGTGGCACAGTGGGTAGCGCTGCTGCCTCACAGTTGGGAGATCTGGGGACCTGGGTTCGATTCCCGGGTCCTCCCTGCGTGGAGTTTGCATGTTCTCCCCGTGTCTGCGTGGGTTTCCTCCCACAGTCCAAAGACATGCAGGTTAGGTGGATTGGTGATTCTAAATTGGCCCTAGTATGTGCTTGGTGTGTGTTTGTGTTTGTCCTGTGGTGGGTTGGCACCCTGCCCAGGATTGTTTCCTGCCTTGTGCCCTGTGTTGGCTGGGATTGGCTCCAGCAGACCCCCGTGACCCTGTGTTCGGATTCAGCGGGTTGGAAAATGGATGGATGGATTTACGTGTATGGATTTAATATCTTTATATATCCATATTACTAACCAAGAATGGTAAACCGGATGGTATTGACGCAGGTACACGGCGATGGGACCATGAGACATACTGCGCAGGAGCGTACAGCGCACGTCTCATAAACCGCAAGCGAAGTCGTATCCACCGTGCACGAAGGAGTCACGGCCCAAAAACGAAAGAGCTCAACTGACGTGAATGAGAAATGAAGCAACAACGCGCCCATAGCTAACGACTAATGACACAGCCATACAAACAAGAGGATTCTGCGCTGCGGCCCAGATTCAAACGGAAGAGGCTACGGAGGCCCCACAGGTCCACAAAGATGGTGCGGAGTGAAGGCGCAGGCGTCACCGCCATATTGTGAGTGGCACTACTGCAGAGTGAAGTTGGGAATAATGTGCTGCTTGGGATTGTACCAACTGCTGAACGTTTTACACCAAATTCAAACACTATACAGCTCAACAATACAAACACAAGCCCACCTGGATAAGATCAATGAACGCAGGCGCCTATAACGCGCGTCTGAAACTGCGGAAGCACAGCAGGCATGGGTTCAAAATGAACGAGCTCGACTGACGGATATACAAACACGAGCCCGCCTGGATATAATCAATGAACGCAGGCGCCTACAACGCGCGTCTGAAATGCCGCGGGCAAAGCAGGCACAGCTCCAAAATGAACGAGCTCGACTAATGTATTTCAGGATACCCAACGCCGGGGGTAGGCGAGCAAAGTGAGCAGGGGACGGAGCCCCCTTGTAATATACTACTGTGGCTGTCCGTTTGTCTGTCCAGAGATTTTAAATCACCTGTAGCTCACAAACCGTTTGACCTATTGACCTGAAATTTGGTACACATATACTACGTGACCTCTACTATCCGCTTTCAGGGTGATGATTGACCTTCAAGGTTATTCCTCTTTTTTATTTTTATTATATTTTATCATAGAATCAACTCTCGGCAGTGGCCAGCAAGACGGCCATGTGGTGCATGTGTACGGGCGCCGTTCTCATCCTTATCCCCTTCGCCGTCACTTCCCCTAACTCTTTATATCTTAAATCATTCCTGAGGCAGATTGAAGACTTAAGTGCCAGCTTAAGTGAAAAATTAAGGAAAATGTACTAAGTAATTGCAACACAAACACGGACTTAATCAGTTTTAACGTGAAAAGATGCCGACGAAAGAAGAGAAGAAGCGGAGCGCTAGGGTGGAGAGTAGAAGAGCTGCTCAGGAAGCAGCAAGCGCATCAACCTCTGAGCAAACGAATGATAAATGTACAGAGAAAGAGAATGAAAACTAGGAATGGTCAAGTCAAGTGTATTCACTGCATGTTATCGTGCAGTGCGCCATTACTGGTTACATATATAATTTACATAGTGTGGGATATGGCCAGCCATTCATACCCCCAGGCGCCAGGTGGAGCCCTTCTTGTAACATAGAGGTGCCCTGGGTTCCAGCAGGGCATCATGGACATTGGGGTTTTCCTTCACATCCCTGCTGGATACCATGGGGGCCACCAGAGGACGCTGAACGGAGGCATAGGGATTATTATTTGCACTATAACCCGGAAGTACATCCTAGTCAGAGGGACAGATGAAATGACATACTTCCGGGGTGAAGAAAATGAGTCACCTGACCTGGAAGTGTTAAGAATCACAAGGACTGAGGTATAAGAAACACTTCCGGGTCAAGCACTTTAAAAGGACTATGGGAAATCCCAGCAGGGAGTCGAGTTGGAAGGAAAGGTGACTGAGCTACTGGGAGTGGAGGATTGTGATTATTATTATTATTGATTGGTTATTGAGTATTGTGGAGTGGAGGGTGCTTTGTGCACCTTTATTATAATAAATTCATTCTTGGACTTTTATCTGGTTTCTGACGTGGTGTCTGAGGGTTCAAGGGGACAACAGCGCCCTTATCTGTCACAATAGTTCAATAAACTATGGTGCTGGGGGCACATTGTATGACTTCCAGTCAGAGGTGATGCCAAACTCGATGATTACATTTGCTGATCTAATCACCAGAGTATGTCACATTACCTGACTAGAAGTCAAATTAGACAAATGCGTAACAACATTTCTAAAGTATTGCACCAAGGAGATTAAGTCTGCTATTCTACAACACTTCACCTATGCAACTGGGTCCTGGACTTCCTGACATAAGAAATTTGACAAATGACAGGAGACCATTCAGTCCATCAGGCATGTTTGTTTAGCTAATAGCTAAGCTGTTCCGATATTATCTGTTTGTGGTGATTTGTTTGATTTCAGCCTCTTTAATCCAAGCAACACTTCTCCCTCTACAATTTCCAGATCACTCAGTACCTCCTTAGTAGTCTGCTGGGAGATTATATATTTTCTCACATGTGAAGACCTCAGAAAAATGTGAGTTACAGCATCTGCTATTTCACTTTCACTGTGACTTGAAAAATACTAAAGTTATTCTTTAAGTGAAGGCAACTACAAAGAAAAACAACAAAAGAGAGTCCATTCGAGGTCAAGTCAAGTCAAGTTGGGGAGCATGCACTGGTACAGTGGGTTGCCACACCCACTACACAACGAAACAACTCGGGATCCCGGTTGCCAACCCCCCAGGCAGACACACGGTCCAGTCCCACCCTCTGGAAATGACCCTCTATCTGTCGCAGCCAGGTGTTACGTGGGCAACCCCTTGGTCTGGTCCAGCCACTCAGGTCCCCAACAATGAGGATCTTGCGAGCCGGATCCCCCTCGGGGAAATGTGCCACATGGCCGTAGTGTCATAACTGACGCTCCCTCATAATGCAGGTAATGTGCCTCATTCGGGACTCCATGAGCAACCAATCATTTGAAACAAAGTCAAACCAGCGGTACCCCAGGATTTTCCAGAGGGACACAGTACCAAAGGAGTCCAGTCTTCATCTCAGGTCACTGGATAGCGTCCATGTCTCTCAACCATATAGTAAAAGGACGAAGGTCCAAGTCCATTCGAAGCTATAGAAAAAATGTCTTATAAAGGCAAAAACCACACTGCTATGCTTTTCTGAACGCAAAATACAAGAAGACCAGCAGAGAGAAAACAACTGGTGATTGTGACCCTGATTTAAACAAAAATCCTGAAGCCCCAAGGGGTCCTCAGGACTGGACTTCAACAGCTGGTGTAAAATAAAATATGATGTGTAAGACATCATTGACTGTTTACCATTTCAAATTAACAGATCAAAAGTGTGGTATGTATTGAGTTATATGGTGTGACAGGTCACCCGAACACCATCAGACAGACACCAACAATTTATAAAACACATGTATTGATTTATAGTAAAGCCCACACAGCACACGGTGCTCCTGCACCAAACACCCCTATCCATGGGCTTCTCTTTCAATGTCCGTGGGCCGCCTTTCTTCCTCCTGTCCATGGAGCTTCATTCTGCTTCAGCTCCCGACTCTAGCTCCAAGACTGTAGGAAGGCGACCCCTTTTATATTCACCCGTATGTGCTTCAGGTGCTCTTCCGGAGGCACTTTTCTGGTGTGGCGGAAGTGCCGCATGAGCACCCGGAAGCACTCCAGGCGTTGCTGGAAGGTCCTTCCTCCACCTTCCCAGGTGTGGCGGAAGTGTAGATCTCCTGGGCTTTATGATGACTTGGGGAGCCCCCTGGTGGTAGCTATGGGTTTGAGCCTCCCTGCTACTTCCCCATGGCCCCCTTGCTATCCAGGGCGGTTGCCCCCTCGTGGCCCGGGGGGTGTATAGATCCTCTTCCAGTCCTTCCAGGCATCCCGGCTGGGTCTGGCCCCCAGCCTCCTGCCACAATGGATTAAGCAATATGTCCATTTTCATCTTTTTTCTTCCTATTTTTGTTTTTTTGCAAAGGTTAATGTAGGAAAAGTGCAATAAAGTCAGATAAAAATGGGGGCTTTTGCAAAAAGGAAATACATAAATGTAAGAATATGTGCAGTAAATGTAATAATATATCAAACCCAACTATACATTTAAAGTATTACTGATGAAATTTAACTCTTTTAGGGTGGATGTCGACTTTTGTCGACAGGAGGGGTTGAGGGCACATGTCAACAAAAGTTGACATCCAGGGATAGAGGGCGACAATCAGCTGTTAATGGCAAAAAACACACTTTCACGTCACAGGCATTCCCTCTGTGCTTGGAGGAATGCTAGACTTGTTGACTCAGCAAATGATCCTTGCTTGTGCGTGAGTTGCGAAATGTAAACAAATACAAACAAAGACAAGATGGCATCAACATCTCACGAGGGAGCGAAGCGAGTTGAGAAAAGAAAGTACTCGGCAGAAGACATTTTGCACATTATCGCGGAGTCGGACTCTGATTTTTCAGAGTCGGATTTCATAGACAGTGATCAAGAGATTGAGCAAGAGATTGAGGAGCCGGCATCATCCGATCGGAGACCAGCCGTTGCCGCCCCAGCTGCTCAGTACACCTACGGCAAGGTTCGCATGGGAGGAATACACAGAAATTGATCCATGGGAGCTGATCTGGCTACCTGACTTCACAAGAAGGCACGGCTTGCTGCTGGACACAACGGATTACAAGCCGCTGGATTATTTCAATCTGTTTTTTCCTGAGGCAGTTTTTCAGCTGATATCTTACGAGACAAACAGGTATGCAGAACAATTTTTTGAATCGCAGGATGCGCTCGCTCCGTATTCTCGTTTTTCGAAGTGGAAACCCACAACAAAAGACGAGATGAAGGGCTTTGTGGCATTGCAGATAGAGATGGGACTGGACTGGCGATATAATTTCAGGGAGCATTGGTCCACACGTACTTTGTCACCGGGTGGCTTTGGACAGGTTATGCCGCGTGATCGGTACGTGCTGCTGCAAAGCTTCATTCACTTCTGTGATAATAAGGAGCAAATTCCAAGGGATGAGCCAGGCTATAATCCCAGTTACAAAGTTCAGCCCCTGCTTGACATTGTGGAGCCGACATATAAACAATTTTATCAGCCTGGCCGTGATTTGTCTGTGGATGAATCCATGCTTTTTTTCCGACAATATATGCCAGACAAGCCCACCAAGTATGGCATAAAGGTACTGGCAGAAGCAAACACTGGTTTCTGCCTGAAAGTAATTACTTACACCGGAAAGCATTCTTTTCAAAGAGAGAACTGTCCTTTGACAAATCAGGTTGTGCTGGAGCTGCTTCAGGGATATGAACATTTGGGACATGTTGTGTACATGGACAATTTTTATACATCACCAGAATTGTTCATGGAGCTACAGAGCAGGGGAATTGGAGCTTGTGGCACAGTCAGGGTGAATAGGAGACACATGCCTTTACAGTTGAAGCCAGACAGGCTGAAGATGAAAAGAGGGGACAATCCTGTTCTCATGCGGGCGGATAACTTGGTGGCATTGGCATGGCATGATGTCAAACGGGTCACTTGTCTTAGTACAGTTCACACCAACAATTTATGTGAGAAAACAATTCGTTCTAAGGGAAACCCAGAAGGTAGGAAGCTGGACAAGCCTGTTGCACTTGAAGAATATAATTGTAAGATGGCTGGAGTTGATCGACTGGATCAGATGCTGGGGTCATATGCTTACGGCCATAAGTCCACCAAGTGGTACCACACTGTGTACCATCGCCTGCGTGAGATTGCACTCACAAATGGATATATATTATTCAAGCAGGCAAACAGTGACAGCACTATAACTGCGGCAGATTTCCGCAAGAAGGTGGTTGACAGCTTGCTGGCAGAATATGTTTGAGTGCCTTTGGCAAAGCGAAGAAGGCCAGCACAAAGAGCAGACAGGCTGACTGAGCGCCACTTTCCTGCCACATATGAGGACAAAAAGTACAAGCCTGACTGTGTTGTGTGCAGCAATAGACAACTCAAAAAGAGGCAACAGTGCAACACATATTGTAAGCAGTGCAATGTGGCAATGCATGCAATTGGCTGCTTTGAGCGTTATCATACTTTGCAGGACTTTGCTTTGTAACATGTACAGTATGTGCAATAATAATATGTTAAATTATATAGTATGCAGGCTCATACAAAATGCAAAACAGTTATATTAGTCAAAAATAAATATTTTTTGTTGATTTGATATGTTAAACAATTGTTTTGTGCTCTTTTTTTAAAAAAGTTAGTTTCTGGAAAAATATTCAGCTCTGGGAGAAAAGAAAAAAAAAAATTAGCCCTAAAAGAGTTAAAATCCTTCTCTCTCCCAATAGTGTAACGTTGGAAGATGTATATGAATTACACAAAAGAAAATTGTATGAAGTGTCACCATAAAGATTCAAAGAGTCTGTGATGACTGCTGATGCAGACTGTTTTGCGATAAGCCTACATGCCACTTGTTATTCATTTCCATAGACAAGTGAGAGCTGTTACAAGTTTTTACCATTTACTCTATATAAGTGTGGATGTCATTTTTATTAGCTTATATTTGTTTTTATTATATTTATTTTATGTTTCCAGCTTACTGAAAAGCTTTGCTTTGTTTTTTAAGATTTAATATTGAAGTGGATACTTACATAGAAACGTGATGACTTTAGAAAGCTATACGTCACAGCATCCCTTCAAGTCCTTCTCACTACCAATAGACTAACATTAGAAGATGTACATGAATTAAACAAAAGAAAACTGTATGAAATGTCACCATAAAGATTCCAAGTGTCTGTGCTGACTGCTGAAGCAGACTGTTTTCTGACAAGCATACATGCCACTTTTCATTCACATGCTGAGACAGTTAAGTGTGCTGGCAGGTTTTTACCTTTTACCCTATATAAGTGTGGTTGTCATTTTTATTAGCTTATATTTGTTTTTATTAAATTTATTATATTATAACCCGGCCACAGCGGATGCACAAACTTGACTGTTTCTTTGTGTCGGTCCCAAGCCTGGGTAAATGGTGGGGGCTACGTCAGGAAGGGCATCCAGTGTAAAATTTTACCAAATCAATATGTGGATAACAATACAAATCTCCATACCGGATCGGTCGACATCCTGGTTAACAACGACCGCCACCATTACTGTTAGCCAACAAGGTGCTAGCGGAAATTGGGCTACTGTTGTACGAAGAGGAAGAAGGAGAAGATAATGGGGGAGATGTGTCCAGATGCAGGAGGAGAGGAGAAAGTAAAGAGAGTAGAACTGAGGGTAGGAACTTTGAATGTTGGCAGTATGACTGGTAAGAGTATAGAGTTAGCAGATATGATAGAGAGAAGAAAGGCTGATATATTGTGCGTTCAAGAGTCTGAATGGAAGGGGAGTAAGGCCAGGTGGATTGAAGGGAGATTGAAATTGTTCTATCATGGTGTGGATTGGAGGAGAAATGAGGTATGAGTTATCCTGAAGGAACAGTATGTCAAGAGTGTTCTGGAGATGAAAAGAGTGTGAGACAGAGTAACGATTATGAAAGTGGAAATTAGAGGTGAGAAGATAATGTTGTTAGTGCATATGCATTGAAAGTTGGGTGTGCGATGGGTGAGGAAGAAGATTTTTGGAGTGAGTTGGATGAAGTGATGAACAGTGTACCCAAGGGACAGAAATTGGTGATTGGAGCGGATTTCAATGGGCATGTTGGTGAAGGGAACAGAGGAGACGAGGAGATGATAGGTAGGTATGGTGTCAAGGAGAGGAATGAAGAACATCAGAGGATATTGGATTTTGCCAAAAGGATGGACATAGCTGTGGTGAATGCACATTTTAAGAAGAGGGAGGAACGTAGGGTGAAGTACAATAGTGCAGGAAGATGCACACAGTTAGATTACATCCTATGCAGAAGAGTTGATCTGAAGGATATTGAAGACTGCAAAGTGGTGGCAGGGGAAAGTGTAGTTAAGCAGCATAGGATGGTGGTCTGTAGGATGATGTTGGAGATCAAGAAGAGGAGCAGAGTGAGGGCAGAGCCAAGGATCAAATGGTGGAAGTTAAAAAAGGAAGACTGCAAGGTTGAGTTTAGGGAGAAGGTGAGACAGGCACTGGGTGGTAGTGAAGAATTACCAGACAGCTGGGAAACTACAGCAGATGTAGTAAGGGTGACAGCAAGAAGTGTTCTTGGCATGACATCTCGAAAGAGGAAGGAGGAAAAGGAAACCTGGTGGTGGATTGAGGAAATACAGGAGAGTATAAAGAGGAAGAGGTAGCAAAGAAGGATAGCAAAGAAGAAGTGGGATATTCAGGGAGATGCAGAAAGTATACAAGAGTACAATGAGAAAAGGTGCAAGGTGAAGAGAGAGGTGGCGAAGGCATATGATGAGTTGCATGAGAAGTTGGACACAACAGAGGGAGAAATGAACATGTACCGATTGGCTAGACAAAGGGACCGAGGTGGGAAAGATGTACAGCAGATTAGGGTGACAAAGGATAAAGATGGAAATATACTCACAAGTGAGGAGAGTGTGTTGAGGAGATGGAAAAAGTACTTTGAGAGGCTTATGAATGAAGAGAACGAGAGAGAAAAGAGGTTGGATGATGTGGAGATAGTGATTCAGGAAGTGCAACGGATTAACAAGGATGAAGTAAGGGCAGCTATGAAGAGGATGAAAAATAGAAAGGTCGTTGGTCCAGATGACATACCTATGGAAGCATGAAGGTGTTTAGAAGAGATTGCAGTGGAGTTTTTAACCAGATTATTTAATGGAATCTTGGAAAGTGAGAGGATGCCTGAGGAGTGGAGAAGAAGTGTACTGGTGCTGATATTTAAGAATAAGGGGGATGTGCAGGACTGTAGTAACTACAGAGGGATGAAATTGATGAGCCACAGCATGAAGTTATGGGAAAGAGTAGAGGAAGCTCAGTTAAGAAGTGAGGTGATGATTAGTGAGGAGCATTGTGGTTTCATGCCAAGAAAAAGCACCACAGATGCAATGTTTGCTCTGAGGATGATGATGGAGAAGTTTAGTGAAGGCCAGAAGGAGTTGCATTGCGTCTTTGTGGACCTGGAGAAAGCATATGACAGGATGCCTTGAGAGGAGCTGTGGTATTGTATGAGGAAGTTGGGAGTGGCAAAGAAGTACATAAGAGTTGTACAGGATATGTACGAGGGAAGTGTGACTGTGGTGAGGTCTGAGGCAGGAGTGACGTAAGTGAGATTACATCAGGGATCGGCTCTGAGCCCTTTCTTATTTGCAATGGTGATGGACAGGTTGACAAACGAGATTAGACAAGAGTCCCCATGGACTATGATGTTTGCTGATGACATTGTGATCTGTAGCAAGAGTAGGGAGCAGGTTGAGGAGACCCTGGAGAGGTGGAGATATGCTCTAGAGAGGAGAGGAATGAAGGTCAGTAGGAACAAGACAGAATACATGTGTGTAAATGAGAGGGAGGCCAGTGGAATGGTGAGGAAGCAGGGAGTAGAGTTGGTGACGGTGGATGAGTTTAAATACTTGGGATCAACAGTACAGAATAATGGGGATTGTAGAAGAGAGTTGAAAAAGAGAGTGCAGGCAGGGTGGAATGGGTGGAGGAGGGTGTTAGGAGTCATTTGTGACAGATGACTATCAGCAAGAGTGAAAGGGAAGGTCTCCAGGACAGTAGTGAGACCAGCTATGTTATATGGGTTGGAGATGGTGGCACTGATCAGAAAGCTGGAGACAGAGCTGGAGGTGGTAGAGTTGAAGATGCTAAGGTTTGAATTTGGTGTGACAAGGATGGATAGGATTAGAAATGAGTACATTAGAGGGTCAGATCAAGTTGGACGGTTGGGAAACAAAGTCAGAGAGGGGAGATTGTGTTGGTTTGGACATGTGCAGAGGAGAGATGCTGGGTGTATTGGGAGAAGGATGCTAAGGATAGTGGCACAAGGGAAGAAGAAGAGAGGAAGGCCTAAGCAAAGGTTTATGGATGTGGTGAAAGAGGACATGCAGGTGATGGGTGTAACAGAGCAAGATGCAGAGGACAGAAAGATTTGGAAAAAGATGATCTGCTGTGGCAACCCCTAACGGGAGCAGCTAAAAGCAGAACAAGATTAAATTTATTATATTATGCTTCCAGGTAATTGAAAAGTGTTGCTTTGTTTTTTATGATTTAATATTGAAGTGGATATTTGCCTCGAAATATCATGACTTTGGAAATGTAAACATCACAGCATCCATTCAAATCCATCTCACTCACGATAGAGTAATGTTAGATGTTCATGAATTAAACAAAAGAAAACTATATGAAGTGTAACCATAAAGATTCCAAGAATCTGTGCTGACTCCTGATGCAGACTGGTTTGTAATAAGTGTACATGCCACTTGTCAGTTATTTTAGATAGATAGATAGATAGATCTTTATTGTCATTGTCACTTTTACAAAGGAACAGCGAAATTGAAGGTGCAATCGACTCAGTGTGCGGAATAAGAGTTAAAAGACAAAAAGACAAGAAGAGAGAAAATAGTAACAAACCAACTAGTAATAAATATACAAATTGCACTTGTTGACTTAAGGTCTATATTGCACATTGGTAGAATAATATGGAGCAGTTTTATTCTGAGTTCAGGGCCATGATTGCTTTCGGATAAAAGCTGTTTTTAAGGCGGTTTGTCCTAGTTTTCATAACTCTGTATCTCTTGCCCGATGGCAAAAGCTGGAAGAGGCAATGACCGGGATGTGATGAATCCTGTGAAATGTCTATTGCTTTTTTGCGGCATCGGGAGGTGTAGATTTGTTCCAGAGTGGGGAGGGTACAACCAATTGTTCTCTCCACTGTTCTGACGACCCTGTGGAGCGCTTTCTTTTCTGAGGAAGGGCAGCTGCCGTACCACACACACAGTCCGTACGTGAGCACACTCTCGATGGAACAGTGATAAAAAGCAAGGAGCAGATTTTTTGGGAGGTGGTTCTTTCTGAGAATTCTCAGAAAATACAGTCTCTGCTGCGCCTTCTTTAGCAGCTCCTTGGTGTTGGCGCTCCAGGTCAGGTCATCCTCCAGCTCCATACCCAGAAACCTGAACACCGGGACCCTCTCCACACAGGCCCCGCAAATGATGAGTGGCTGGATGTCAATTTTGTTTTTCCTAAAGTCAATAACAAGCTCCTTTTGTTGTTGAGGAGCAGGTTATTGACTGTGCACCACTCTGACAGTCGCTCCACCTCGTCCCTGTATGCTAGCTCACCCTCCTTGCCCAAGATGAGTCCGACCACCGTCGTGTCATCCGCAAACTTTATAATCTTGTTGCTATGGTGAGTGGGGACACAGTCATATGTGTAGAGGGTGTAGAGGAGCGGGCTGAGCACACAACCCTGCGGCGTCCCGGTGTTGAGGCTGAGAGCAGTGGATGTGTGAAGACCCAGCCTGACCCTCTGGGAGCGACCCAACAGGAAGTCCAGTATCCAACTGCAGGTGAGTGATGGAAGTCCCAGATCTGCCAGTTTGGACACCAGTCATTGTGGGAGGATGGTGTTAAACGCCGAGCTAAAGTCTGCAAAGAGCAGTCTGGCGTAACTCCCCTGCTGCTCCAGGTGGGTCAGGGCAGCATGAAGGGCTGTGGCCACAGCATTCTCCGTGGATCTCTTTGCTTTGTAAGCAAATTGAAATGGGTCCAGGTCTGCTGGCAGGCAGGCGATGATATGACTCCGCACCAGTTTCTTAAAGCACTTCATGATGACAGATGTGAGTGCCACTGGGCGGAAATCATTCAGACTGTTCGTGTTGGATTTTTTCGGCAGTGGAACAATGATTGAGGACTTGAGGCATGATGGGACAGTGGCCTGGGACAGGGACTGGTTGAAAATCCTGGTGAAGATTCCAGCCAGTTGATCTGCACAGTCTTTCAGCACCCGTCCAGCCACACCGTCGGGTCCTGCAGCCTTCCTCGGGTTCACCTTCCTCATCACCCGCCTCACCTCACACTCTTCCACTCTGAGTATATTGCTGTTGTGAACAGGCTGTTGTGATGGAGCTGCTGTTGGTGTCGCCTCAAATCGGGCAAAGAAGATGTTCTGCTCCTCTGCCAGAGAAGCGGTTCCCTCAGCGGCCAAGGAGTTGCTGGATTTGTAGCCGGTGATGTGCTGGACACCTTACCACACCTGCCTGGTGTTGTTACTCCTCAGATGGTCTTCTATCCTCCTTCTGTATGCTGCCTTGGCCTCTCGGATACCTCTCTTCAGGTTCACTCTGGCTACACTGTAAAGAGCCCCATCCGCAGACCTGAAAGCATTATTCCTAGCTTTCAGCAGACTCTGGACATCCCTCGTCATCCAGGGCTTCCTGTTAGGATAAATCCTTATGTGTCTGTCCCTGGTGACGTTGTCCGTGCAGAACCTGATGTAATCCAGGACTGCCGTAGTGTGGTTCTCCAAGTCTTGGTGATAGAAAACCTCCCAATCGGTTCTCTGGAAGCAGTCCTGCAACTGTTGGGAGGCCTCCTCGGGCCATATGGTAACAGTCCTGGTCATAGTGGGAGCTTGTTTCCTGAGGGTAGTATATGCAAGGATTAGAAGCAGAGATGTATGATCAGACTGGCCAAGGTGTGCTAGGGGTTTTGCCCTATAGGCCTGTCTGATGTTTGTGTACAACTTGTCCAGTGTTTTTACTCCCCTGGTTGCACACTTTATGTGTTGATGGAATTGGGGGAGAACTGTTTTCAGATCTGCATGATTAAAGTCCCCAGAAATGATGTGAACAGCCTCAGGATACTTGCTCTGTTTACTGCTGATAGTGTCATGCAAAAGCCCCAGAGCCGAGTTAGCATTAGCATCTGGTGCTATGTACACAGCAGTTAGCAGTATAGCATTGAATTCACGGGGGAGGTATATGAGTCTGCATTTAATTATCATAAACTCCAGGTCTGGAGAGCAGTGTCTGGTGACTATGATGGAATTTGTGCACCAGCTATTGTTCACATAAATGCACAGCCCCCCTCCTCTCTTCTTACCGGAGTGCTCTGTCCTGTCTTGCCGGTGTGCTGTGTGGCCTGCTATCTCGATCGCCGTGTCCGGTATGAGTGGATTAAGCCACGTCTCCGTGATCAGCAGGATGCAGCAGTCCCTGATGATCTTTTCTGTTGCAATCCGCAGCTGCCACTCGTCCAGTTTGTTTGCCAGAGACCTCACATTTGAGGAGAAAATGCTTGGAAGCGGTGGTTTGTGTGGCTGCTTCCTTAGCATCACTAGCACGCCGCCTTGGCACCCCCTCTTTTGTTTACGTTCTTTGCGCCACCGCCGGCTCCTCGAAGCTGGGATTGTAATCCACGGAGAGCCTGGTGTTCATGCGATGTCGTCCGGAATGTTGTGGACACGGAGAAACTCGGAGGTCGAGCAACTCTCGCTCCGTAAACCGATAGATAAAATATCCTGCCAGCTATATGTGTATTTATCCAGGCAGGGTGGAAAAAACACAATCTGAGTCGGAGAACACACAGCCGCAGCGTCTAAGCGCGCCGCCATATTACATAACATATTTCACAGACAATGGTGAGTGTGTTTGCAAGCTGTTATCGTTTACCCTATATAAGTGTGGCTGCCACTTTTATAAGCTTATATTTGATCTTATTATATTTATTATTTTAAGTTTCAGCTAATTGAAAAGCGTTGATTTTGTTTTTTATGACTTAATATTGAAGTGGATATTTGCCTCGAAATATCATGACTTTGGAAAGGTACACATCACAGCATCCATTCAAATCCTTCTCACTCCCGATAGAGTAACATTAGAAGATGTACATGAATTAGACAAAAAAAAAAAAAACTGTATCACCATAAAGATTACAAGAGTCTGTGTTGACTGCTGATGCAGACTGTTTTGTAAGAAGTCTGCATGCCACTTGTCAGTCATTTCCATAGACATATGTGAGTGCGGTTGTAAGTTTTTACCGCTTACCCTATGTAAGTTTGGTTGTCATTTTCCTAAGATTATATTTGCTCTTTTTATATTTATTATATTATGTGTCCTGCTTATTGAAAAAAGCTGCTTTGTTTTTTATGATTTAAAACTGAATTGGATATTTGCCTCAAAACATCATGACTTTGGAAATGTAAACATCACAGTATCCCTTCAAATACTTCTCACTCCCAATAGAGTAACGTTAGAAGATGTACATGAATTAGACAATAGAAAACTGGATGAAGTATCACCATAAAAATGACAAGAATCTGTGCTGCCTGCTGATACACACTGTTTTGTGATAAGCCTATGTGCCAATTGTCATTAAATGCCATTGGCAGATGAGTGGGGTGTCAAGTTATTACTGTTTACCCTATATAAGTGTGGCTGTCATTTTACAAGTTTATATTTGTTTTTATTATAATTACTATTTTACATTTACAGCTTATTGAAGCATTGTTTTTGTTTTTTTATGATTTTTATGACTTAATATTGAAGTGGATATTTGCCTAGAAACATCATGACTTTGGAATGCTAAACATCACAGCATCCCTTCAAATCCTTCTCACTCCTAATAGACAAATATTGTAAGATGTATATGAATTACACAAAAGAAAACTGTATGAAGTGTCACCATAAATATTCAAAGAGTCTGTGCTGACTGCTGATGCAGACTGTTATGTGATAAGCCTATTTGCCACTTGTCATTCATTTCTATAAACAGGTGGCAAGTTTTTACCGTATACCCTATATACGTTTGGCTGTCATTGTTATTAGTTTATATTTGTTTTTATTTTATTTATTATATTATGTTTCCAGCTTATTGAAAAGTGTTGCTTTGTTTTTTATGAGTTAATATTGAAGTGGATGCTTAAATAGAAACATCATGACTTTGGAAAGCTATACATCATAGCATTCTTTCAAGTCCTTCTCACTACCGATAGAGTAATGTTAGAAGATGTACATGAATTAGACAAAAGAAAACTGTATGAAGTGTCACCATAAAGATTCCAAGAGTCTGTGCTGACTGCTGATGCAGAGTGTTTCGTAATAAGCCTGCATGCCACTTGTCAGTCATTTCCATAGACCAGGGGTGGGCAAAGGCATTCCTGGAGGGCAGCAGTGGCATCGGGTTTTTGTTCCAACCCAGTTGCTTAATTAGAAAACAATCCTTGCCAATGATTACATTTCATGGCTTGTTAGTGCTTTAACTCTGCTATGTCAAATCATTCTCATATCCTAGATTTTTTTTCCATTCTAAGGATTTCATCCAAATGCTTTGAAGTGTAAAACGGATGGGTAATTCTCAATCCTTCACTTTTTTCTCTTCTCTTTCCTTCCAAGTATTTAATTAAACCAAACAGTGCATGATAAATACACACAGGTGTAAAGGGTAACAAGCAAAATGGATAACTGCTGGTTTCTTTTGTCATTTGCATCTTATTGCTAATAAGGAGCAATTAAAAACTGAGAATGCAGCTGTTTAAGACTTAATAAGCAATAAGGGTTCAAAATCTTAATGAGGGAGATAACTAAAATGAAGCAGAAGTGTTTCTAGAGCAATAAGTGCTTCTTATTAAACAACTGGGTTGGAATAAAAACTTGCAGCCACTGCGGCCCTCCAGGAATGACTTTGCCCACCCCTGCCATAGACATAAGTGAGTGGCGTTGCAAGTTTTGACCACTTACCTTATATAAGTGTGGCAGTACAGAAGTTGCAGGATAACAGCATGAAGGAAGTGTGGGATGGGATGATCATCACCTGCTGCAGCTTGATGCGGGGTGTCACCATCGAGAGAGAAGTGGAGAGAGCAAACCAGTTGAACAACTTCTTTAACAGGTTTGACCACCCTAACCCACTCTCATCTCAGAGTACTGCACCCTCCACCCATCCTTCTGCTGATCCTAGCATAGGAGATAGTTTCCCCCTACCCACAATTACAGCAGCACAGGTAAGCAGAAAGCTGAGGAGACTTTGTGCCAGCAAAGCAGTGGGTCCAGATTGAGTATTGCCACAACTGCTGAAGGCCTGTGCGTTGGAGCTGGGGAGTCCTCTACAGTGCATCTTTAACCTGAGCATGGAACCGGAGAGACTCCTGGGGCTTTGGAAAACATCTTGCATCACCACAGTCCTAAAGGTATCACGTCCAAGTGAGCTGAATGACTTCCGGCTTGTCACTATGATGTCACATGTGATGAAGACCATGGAGTGGCTGCAGCTTTACCACCTTAACTCTTTTAGAGCTAATTTTTTTTTTTGTTTCTTTTCTCCCAGGGCTGAATATTTTTCCAAAAACTAACATTTTTTAAAAAAGAACACAAACCAATTGTTTAACATATCAAATCAACAAAAAATATTTACTTTTGACAAATGTTACTGTCTTGCATGTTGTATGAGCTTGCATACTCTATGATTTCACATACATTTTACACAGCAAAGTCCTGCAAAGTCTGATCTCGCTCAAAGCAGCCAATTTCAGTCATTGCCACATTGCACTCCTTACAATACGTGTTGCTTTGGTGCCTACTTTTCAATTGTCTGTTGCTGCATTTTCTCACATATATTGTTAGTGTGTACTGTAGAGAGACAAGTCACCCTTTTGCCATCGTGCCATGCCACTGCCACCAAGTTTTCTGCCTACATGAAAACCGTATTTTCACCTCTTTTCATCTTCTGAAACTTTATGAACTTTATGTATGACATTATAGCCTGGCTCACCCCATGGGATTTGCTTCTGTTTATTACAGAAGTGAATAAAACTTTGCAGCAACTTTGGACCAATGCTCCCTGAAGTTATATCACCAGTTCTGTCCCATCTCTATTTGTAATGCCACAGAGCGCTTCATCTCGTCTTTCGTTGTGGGTTTCCACTTTGAAAAACGAGAATGCGATGCAAACGCAGCCCGCGATTCAAAAAAATTCTCTGCCTACCTGTTTGTCTCGTCTGACAGTAGCTGAAAAGCAGCATCAGGAGAGAGCAGCCTGAAGTACAGCAGCTGGTGATCTGTCGTGTCCAACAGCAAGCCATGCCGTCTTGTAAACTCCGGTAGCCAGATCGGCTCTCAACGGATCAATGTCGGTTTATTTATCCCATGCAAATCTTGCCGTAGATGCATCGGCTGCGTGAAGGCACTCAACTGGCAGCAGATCCGCTTGCGCGGAATCGGCTGGTGTCTGATCAGCTGATGCCTGCTTCTCACTCTCTTGCTCGATCTCCTGATCACTGCCAATAAAATCCGATTCTGAAAAATCAAGAGTCCGACTCCGCGATAATGCACAAAACATCGTCTGCCGAGTGTTTTCTTTTCTGCACTCGCTTCGCTGCCTTTTCACATGTCGGTGCCATCTTGCCATTGTTTACATTTCACAACTCACGCACACGCAAGGTTTAGTTGCCGAGTCAACGAGTCTAGCATTCCTCCAAGCACAGAGGGAATGCCTGTGACGTGACAGTGAGATTTGTCGCCATTAACAGTCTGATTGTTGCCCCCTATCCCTGGATGTTGACTTTTGTCGACATTAGCCTTCAACCCCTCCTGTCGACAAAAGTCGACATCTGCCCTAAAAGAGTTAAGCCGCAGGTCCGCCATGCCCTCGACCCTCTACAGTTCGCATATCAGGAGAAGGTGGGAGCAGAGGATGCCATCATCTAAATGCTACACCAAACCCTCTCACACTTGGACAGAGGCAGTGGTGCTGTTAGAATTATGTTTCTGGACTTCTCTAGCACCTTCAGCACCATCCAACCTCTGCTCCTTAGGGATAAGCCGACAGAGATGGGAGTAGATTCATACCTGGTGGCATGGATCGTGGACTATCTTAAAGACAGACCTCAGTATATGCGTCTCGGGAACTGCAGATCTGACATTGTGGTCAGCAACACAGGAGCGCCGCAGGGGACTGTACTTTCTCCGGTCCTGTTCAGCCTATATACATCGGACTTCCAAAACAACTCGGAGTCCTGCCACGTGCAAAAGTTCGCTGACAACACTGCTATCGTGGGCTACATCAGGAGTAGGCAGGAGGAGGAGTATAGGAACCTAATTAAGGACTTTGTTAAATGGTGCGACTCAAACCTCCTATAATTGAACACTAGCAAAACCAGGGAGCTGGTGGTGGATTTTAGGAGGACCAGGCCCCTCATGGACCCCGTGATCATCAGAGGTGACTGTGTGCAGAGGGTGCAGACATATAAATACCTGGGAGTGCAGCTGGATGATAAATTGGACTGGACTGCCAATACTGATGCTCTGTGCAAGACAGGACAGAGCCGACTATACTACCTTAGAAGTCTGGTGCCCTTCAACATCTGCAAAAAGATGCTACAGATGTTCTATCAGATGGTTGTGGCGAGCGCCCTCTTCTATGCAGTGGTGTGCTGCGGAAGCAGCATTAACTCTTTTAGGGCGGATGTCGACTTTTGCACAAAAGTCGACATCCAGGGATAGGGGGCAACAATCAGCTGTTAATGGCGACAAATCTCACTGTCACGTCACAGGCATTCCCTCTGTGCTTGGAGGAATGCTGGACTCGTTGATTCGGCAACTAAACCTTGCGTGTGCGTGAGTTGCGAAATGTAAACAATGGCAAGATGGCACCGACATGTGAAAAGGCAGCGAAGCAAGTGCAGAAAAGAAAACACTCGGCAGACGATGTTTTGCGCATTATCGCGGAGTCGGACTCTTGATTTTTCAGAATCGGATTTTATTGGCAGTGATCAGGAGATCGAGCAAGAGAGTGAGAAGCAGGCATCAGCTGATCAGACACCAGCCGATGCCGTGCCAGTGGATCTGCTGCCAGTTGAGTGCCTTCGCGCAGCCGATGCTTCTACGGCAAGGTTCGCATGGGATAAATACACAGACATTGATCCGTTGAGAGCCGATCTGGCTACCAGAGTTTACAAGACGGCATGGCTTGCTGTTGGACACGACAGATCACCAGCTGCTGTACTTCAGGCTGCTCTCTCCTGATGCTGCTTTTCAGCTACTGTCAGACGAGACAAACAGGTAGGCAGAGATTTTTTTTGGATCGCGGGCTGCGTTTGCATCGCATTCTCGTTTTTCAAAGTGGAAACCCACAACGAAAGACGAGATGAAGTGCGCTGTGGCATTACAAATAGAGATGGGACAGAACTGGTGATATAACTTCAGGGAGCATTGGTCCAAAAGTGTTTTGTCCCCTGGTGGCTTAGGTACGTGCTGCTGCAAAGTTTTATTCACTTCTGTAATAAACAGAAGCAAATCCCATGGGGTGAGCCAGGCTATAATGTCATACATAAAGTTCATAAAGTTTCAGAAGATGAAAAGAGGTGAAAATACGGTTTTCATGTAGGCAGAAAACTTGGTGGCAGTGGCATGGCACGATGGCAAAAGGGTGACTTGTCTCTCTACAGTACACACTAACAATATATGTGAGAAAATGCAGCAACAGACAATTGAAAAGTAGGCACCAAAGCAACACGTATTGTAAGGAGTGCAATGTGGCAATGACTGAAATTGGCTGCTTTGAGCGAGATCAGACTTTGCTGTGTAAAATGTATGTGATATGTATGTGAAATCATAGAGTATGCAGGCTCATACAACATGCAAGACAGTAACATTTGTCAAAAGTAAATATTTTTTGTTGATTTGATATGTTAAACAATTGGTTTGTGTTCTTTTTTAAAAAATGTTAGTTTTTGGAAAAATATTCAGCCCTGGGAGAAAAGAAACAAAAAAAAAAATTAGCCCTAAAAGAGTTAAGGAATGTGAAATGAATTTCAGTTAATTGCACTTTCAGCTGCAGCAATACTGTACTTTAAATTAATGTTAACTGCTTAATTGCTTAATGCTTCAGCTGCATTGCTTTCGGAGCGATCTGTTGTGTGTCTGTATGCAATCCTGTAACCACTTTAATATGCTTTTCTATCTCCTCTGCCTCATCATAAAAACGACAAGTAATTTATCCATCCATCCATCCATTTTCCAACCCGCTGAACCCGAACACAGGGTCACGGGGGTCTGCTGGAGCCAATCCCAGCCAACACAGGGCACAAGGCAGGAAACCAATCCCGGGCAGGGTGCCAACCCACCGCAGGACACACACAAACACACCCACACACCAAGCACACACTAGGGCCAATTTAGAATCTCCAATCCACCTAACCTGCATGTCTTTGGACTGTGGGAGGAAACCCACGCAGACACGGGGAGAACATGCAAACTCCACGCAGGGAGGACCCGGGAAGTGAACCCGGGTCCCCAGATCTCCCAACTGCGAGGCAGCAGCGCTACCCACTGCGCCACCGTGCCGCACAAGTAATTTAACAGTAATCAAAAATAATCGAAATGTTAAAGCATTGATTTTAATGAAAACACGAGTACACGGCAGCCGATTCAAATGGCTTCCCAGAACGCCATTATGGATAAAGGAGATTAGTTTCACCAATGCTATCATTTGGTGGTTTCGATGGTCGATTTTGATGATAATTTGGAAAAGCAGGTTTGAAAAGGTGTGTTACACAGAAGTCATGGAGCTTCCGATTTCTGTAATTGTGATCTTCCTTATTGACAGCAAAATTGAAAGTTTAGATTTTGAAGAATAGTAAGTACTGAAAGATAACCGCAAAAGTGTCATGAAACATATGAAATAATGACAGAAGTGGTTGGATGGATGGGATGGACCTCGTTCAGTTTTATCCACTAGTTACACGTTTAATAAGATGACATAAAATCATTTTTTACCATATAAATATTTTGTATTTTATTGATAAAATATATGACACATTATTTTTCAAAGGCACATTCAGTTAACTACTACCAATATTCTGTGAACTGCTTTCAGAGATATAATTAATGGTGGAACCTACCAAAGCACAAGCAAAGCTTTTAATTTAGTCATTGTATAAAATAAATGTGTTGGCACTCACTGTTATTCGAAAGAACCATTGACCTTTGCTAGGTCTTTGGCCTGAGATATGAAGTATTTTTATTCACGACCAAACCCTCACAAATACGTTTAATAAGTGTTATTAAATTAATAAGAGAAATGGATGATTGAACGTTAATGATTACATTATAATTAAATTAGAGCTAAAAAATCTATTTATATTTAAATATGCCTCTCAGAAATAAAGTGTTACCCAGAAATGTTATCTCAGCTGCTCAAAAACTAAATAAATACCATGAACAGTCCTCTAATTGTGATATCTGAAAAGCAATACTTAAAACGCTCATCACAAGCCGGATTACAATTTTATGGTTAGCTGTGCTCTTTAGTGCCACAAGGGAGTATTAGCATTTTCATTATTAAAATTTAATGTTGAATGTTTTGCTTGGAAAACCACATTTCTGGAAAAAAAGACTGTCTAAGGTAAAGATAAAAAGCAATTAATGAGATAGCAATAATGAACCAAAGAGTATCAAAGAATTGTAAAATTGAAGATGTTTTAAAACATCCTGATGGGAAAGTAAATTCCTCAGCCAATGAGAAGCGCATCAGCTTACTAGAAAGTGACACAATAGCCTTACTTGGCTTTGAGTGTGGAGAAAACGGGAGTGAGAAGCAAATGTGGCCACCTGTATCTTGTACGGCAAATTTATTCAATGGCATTCTGTAGACGGGATCCCTTTTAGTCCGATTACCAGGGCCGGATTAAAATGTTTAGAGGCCCTAAGCACTTCAAAGATTTTAGTGCCCCCACATATGAGTGGGGACCCAAATATAACGAGAAATTTTTTTTCTGCAGGCTTGAGGGGAGTTAGTTCCGACATTTACTGCTAGTTGTGTGCCCTCTGCATCATTTGGCCAAGCAGCGTCCTTGAATTTCTCAAGCGGTCGCATGATGCAGTGTAGAGAAAATGACCCGATATTGTGGCGAGTGGCTTCTGCATCACGACAACACAGCAATGAGTGTGCGGCAGTTTCTCACGAAAAACGGGATGACGACAGAGTAAGCTGGCATGAAACAGAATTTCAGTTTTGGTCACTTTGTCCTCCCAGGAGACACCTAGGATGCAGCGGAGGCATCACAGGTGGAAGGTGTTAAGTCATTTCTCCTTCCTGGCGTGGTTAAGTTTAGGGCAGATTTCAAAATCCTCCTTTTAACATATAAAGCTTTAAATGGCTGAGGTCCGGCTTACTTGTCTGAACTTATCATGACTTACAAACCAGAACGTACATTAAGAGCTCAAGATTCCGGTCTGCTAATGATTCCAAGAATTAATTAAATAACAGTGGGAGGTCGAGCTTTTAGTTACAGGGACCCTAAACTGTGGAATGGTCCACCTGCTACAATAAGAGATGCCCCTTTGGTCACAGCTTTCAAATCCTCACTACTTCAGTTTAGCATACCCTGACTAGAGCTGCTGATTAACTGTACAGACTTGTACATCTCCATTGTTAGTTATTAGCACTAAAACATAAGTAACATGATAGTTAGAATCTGTTACTAACCCTCACCTATTCTGTTTCTCTTCTCGGTACTCAAATGTGGCACTTAGTGCCACGGCCCACCTGCCAAGTTGTTTTGCCTGCCTAAGGTAAAGTCATCTCTGATGGAGGATTGCAGGAATCGTGGGGTAGAGGGGTCCTTTCATTGGATTGGCTGGCCCAGCGCTGTCTCAGCTGTGGAATGGCCAATAAGGGGTGAGGCAGCTTGATGGCCGAGGTCTCCAGGACTCTGAACAAATCCGAATCATATTATGTGATATCATCTACTGTTAAATTCTGCTCCGTACTTGAAATATTTTATTTTACACTGTATTGAGGATTACTTGTGTTCTGTTCTGTGGATTGTATTGTATTGACCCCCTTTTTTTTTGACACCCACTGCATGCCCAACCTACCTGGAAAGGGGTCTCTCTTTGAACTGCCTTTCCCAAGGTTTCTTCCATTTTTTCCCTACAAGGGTTTTTTGGGAGTTTTTTCTTGTCTTCTTTGAGAGTCAAGGCTGAGGGGCTGTCAAGAGGCAGGGCCTGCTAAAGCCCGTTGCGGCACTTCTTGTGTGATTTTGGGCTATGCAAAAATAAATTGTATTGTATTGTATTGTATTGTATTGTGGGCAGCACAGTGGCGCAGTGGTAGCACTGTTGCCTCGCAGTTAGGAGACCCGGGTTCGCTTCCCGGGTCCACCCTGCGTGGAGTTTGCATGTTCTCCCCGTGTCTGTGTGGGTTTCCTCCGGGCGCTCCGGTTTCCTCCCACAGTCGAAAGACATGCAGGTTAGGTGGATTGGTGATTCTAAATTGGCCCTAGTGTGTGCTTGGTGTGTGGGTGTGTTTGTGTGTGTCCTGCGGTGAGTTGGCACCCTGCCCGGGATTGGTTCCCTGCCTTGTGCCCTGTGTTGGCTGGGATTGGCTCCAGCAGACCCCCGTGACCCTGTGTTCGGATTCAGCGGGTTGGAAAATGGATGGATGGATGGATGTATGTTGTCCAGGTCTCACTGCCATACAGCTGTCTACAGCGCTTTTCGACATAGACTAAACCAAAAATAAAGAATGATGTAAATGACATAATTAAAAGAATCCGAATGAAACAAAAGAGACACAAAGCAAGGATCTGAATCCCAGCCAGGGCAGGCCAGTATTGCATAGCCTGGTATTTACGCCATCTGGGTTATGACAGCAGAGGGGTGTAGTGGCCTTATACTGTATACCTTAAGCATAACTTCTCTTGACTTGTACTTCCACACATTGTGATGAATAACTTAACATCCTTTCTCTGCTGTTCTTTTTCCGGTTTTCTATGATGGCGATCTGTGCCACCACCACCTGATCAAAGCACCGTGATGTCCCTGCACTGATGGATTGAAGGCCTGGTGTCCACATGACCGTCATCGTCTAATTCTTCCACGTAGAGCCTGAAAACCATGAGGACTGATTGAGATCATTGATATTAAGTAGAGTGCTCAGTGGAGGACTGGGTGGTCTCATGGCCTCGGAACCCCTGCAGATTTGTTTTTTGTTTATCCAGCCATCTGGATGTTTGTTTTGTTTTTTTCGATCCTCCCTGTCCATTGGACCTTTCTTTATTCTGTTTTATAGTTTTCTTTTTCTTTCTTCATCTTGTAAAGCACTTTGAGCTGCATCATATGCTATAGAAATGAATGATGTTGTTGTTGTAGCTTTCTTCTTCACACTGTCTGGATGCTGACATTGATGAGTCCACCATGATTACTCAGATCCTTGAAGTTTCAGGCCTCCCATTGTGCAGGTGATTCAGAAGGGTCTGCTGGCACTAATATGCACTTTTTTGAGTCATAAATACTGTTATGTTACCCTAGTCCAGTGATTTAGAGACCGAGTGCCCAAACTGCTACCCAGAACCCACTTATTTATCGCAAAGTGCCAGCGCAGCAATTTAACCTGAATACTGAGGTTTTAGTTTAGAAAAAACAACTCATACATTAGTATCTTTTGCCTAAAAAGAAAAACAAGATAACAGAGCTTTCAATGATACAAACATCTTTTCATTGAAAGGTAAAAGTTTGCACTTGGCATGCTTTTGAACAATTAATGTGATTTTTGCTGTTGTATGCAAGCTGATAATTTGTCTAACCTTGGCTCTTTGTAAGTTTGAAAACAACACATGCAGCACTCAGGTCATCTGTTAGTCTGTTTCTGGTGTCAGATTTGATAGAATTCAAAGCTGAAAACAGCTGCTCACAAGCATAAGATGATCCAAACAAAGTAAGGAAAGCAATCTCAAGTGCTTTCATTGACTTCAAATTATTTGGCAGGGAATTCCACACTTTAAGGATTTCATTTCCAGAACTAACTCTGCTGTCCTTTGTCATCCCTTCTATCTTCTCAAGTGTTTCACGCAGGTCTTCCCTATTAACCTTCGTTCCCGTTCTCTCTCATTTTTTTCCCCTTTCCACCCGCCTCGCGCTTCTATCATATATTACACGGATGTGGACCAGGTGTGACGATTAGCAGATACCGGCAACAATTACAGAATTGGATGACTCCACGCCTGTGCACTTAAGCGAGAACCGCCTGCATCATGAAGCTCCTGGGAACTGACCCACCACGCCCCCCTCTAAGCCGCGAGTGCAGCGATTATCTATTAAAACTGGCCTTTTCAATTTTGAGCTGTGGACCCGCTATACCACATCCCCTCCAACCTAGCTCCTCTCCAACCCCACCACGGGAATCACCTTCGCCACAGACTCAACAGGCTGCCGTCTGCGCCGCACTCTTACGCCGCATGTGAGCCTCCCGCCTTACCCCAGATAAGAAGAGGAGGAAACGCTCCCATTGGGCTGCTGGGCAGAGGGGCGGGTGATGTGAGAAACGTCCTCAGGCGCGCGTGGAGAGGGGGAGGGGCGCAGCCCAGTCTCGCGGTCCTCTGGCTTCCTAGTAATAAACTCTGTGTTGGGGTGAAGGCGCGTGTGCCCACAGAGAGGGCTCTGAGTGCCCACTCTGGCATGCATGCCATAGGTTCACCACCACATTTAGTCCATCCTCAGTTATGACTATTGATGTCCTAGGAGACAGCAGGAACCTACAGCTCCGGGAATCACAACCCTTCTATGAAATTTATCCAGACATATCATCTTAATACATAATTCGCCAGCCTCCTCACTCACTCACTCACTCACTCACTCACTCACTCACTCACTCACTCACTCACTCACTCACGTCCGTCCGAAGCCGAATGCGCAGTCGCCTTCTGCGCAGCTGGCCGAAAAACCTTACGAGACCGACATCGCGGCAGGCGGCAGATTTACGGCCGAGAAAATTCAAAGAGAAAGGCAACTTCGACTGACATCCAACCCCAACATCGCGGCAGGCGGCGGATTTACGGCCGCAAAAATTCAAAGAGAAAGGCGACTTCGATTAAAGCTCTAGAAGCCTGAAAGGCAATTTTGACTACAGCTCGAGGCCTAATTACGCATTCATTCAATACACCTATATAAGGTTTGTGGTGCTTATACTTATTACTATTCCACTCGTGCCTGTTTCATCTTACGTTGTCGAAACGGGCTCTTTGTATAGTATAATAATAACTAGCCAACCCGCAGCATAGCATACGCCGCATAATTATGTATTGATGGGTGAACACTTCCTGAATGACACAGTTGTCCAAATGGGGTTGGTTTTGAGGATACGACTGTAGGTGAATGAAAAGATGTAACTCTGGAGAGGGCAACATACAATACAACGTTTTACACGCTGCATAAAGCGATTCACATCCGCGACAAATATGATTCTTCTTAGATGATGCTGTTGCGTCCACCCTCGCTTTTGAAGCATAAACACTGCCTGGTCATGTGCCCGCTCGCAAGAGCAACTAACAGAGATCTGCCCACCAACTGTAAGACCATAGGATACCCCTCGCAAACTGTTCTACAAGCCACATACAGCGATTCCCATCTGTGACAAACAAACTGTTTTACACGCCGCATACAGCGATTCACATCTGTGACAAACATGCCTCTTCTTAGATAGTCCTGCAGCGTCCACCCTCGTTCTCGAAGCATACACACCGCCTGGTCATGTGCCTGCTCACAAGAGAATCTCACGGAGACCCACCCACCAACTCTAAGACCATGGCGTGTAAAACAGTTTGCGATGGTGGACGCAGTCGTGTGTCATAACCGAAAAGAATAGAGTGGAACCTTGGTTCACGACCATAATTCATTCCAAAACTCTGGTCGTAAACCGATTTGGTCGTGAACCGAAGCAATTTCTCCCATAGGATTATATGTAAATACAATCAATCAGTTCCAGACTGTACGAACTGTATATAAATATATATTTTAAGTTTTTAAGCACAAATGCAGTTAATTAAACCATAGAATGCACAGCATAATAGTAAACTAAATGTAAAAACATTGAATAACACTGAGAAAACCTTGAACAACAGAGAAAACTAACACTGCAATAGTTTGCGCTATAGCACTACCAACCGCTGGCTAAAAACATTTTTTTTTAATGAGTTTTAAGCACAGGGAAAAAAATTAACATTTGAAAAAATCCATAATTTAATAAACCACCAAGAAAAGTAACATTGCAACAATGCAAACTACGAACCAATCACTGTAAAATGAAGTGAAAACAAAAACAAGCCCAGTGCATTCTTTAACTGCCTTCTCTGCCTTATGTGTCAGGCCCCCTCTCTCTCACGCTGCCTGTGTGTGTGCGTCTGTCTCTCTCTCGCGCTGCCTGTGTGTGTGCGCGGCTCTCTCTCGCGCTGCCTGTGTGTGTGCACGGCTCTCTCTCTCACGCTGCCTTAGTGTGTGCGTCTATCTCTCTCTTGCGATGCCTGTGTGTGTGTGTCTGTCTCTCTCTGGCACTGCCGGTGTGTGTCCCTCTGTCTCTCTCTGGCGCTGCCTGTGTGTGTGTGCAGCTCTCTCTCTCGCGCTGCCTGTGTGCGTGCGCGCGGCTCTCTCTCGTACTGCCTTTGTGTGTGCGCGGCTCCCTCTCGTGCTGCCTGTGTGTGTGCCTCTGTTTCTCTCGCGCTGCCTGTGTGTGTGCGAGTCTCTCTCTCTCTCGGGCTGCCTGTGTGTGTGCGCGGCTCTCTCTCGCGCTGCCTGTGTGTGTACCTCTGTCTCTCTCTCGCGCTGCCTGTGTGTGTGCGGATCTCTATCTCAGGCTGCCAGTGTGTGTGCCTCTGTTTCTCTCTGGCGCTGCCTGTGTGTGTGCGGGTCTCTCTCTCGCGCTGCCTCTGTGTGTGCACGGCTATCTCTGGCACTGCCTGTGTGTGTGCGCGGCTCTCTCTGGCCCTGCCTGTGTGTGTTTCTCGGCTCTCTCTCGCGCTGCCTGTGTGTGTACCTCTGTTTCTCTCTGGCACTATCTGTGTGTGTGCGCGGCTCTCTCTCGCACTGCCCGTGTGTGTGCGCGTCTCTCTCTCGGGCTGCCAGTGTGTGTGTGTGCGGCTCTCTCTCGCACTGCCTGTGTGCGTGCGGGCGGCTCTCTCTCGTGCTGCCTGTGTGTGTGCGCGGCTCTCTCTCGTGCTGCCTGTGTGTGTGCCTCTGTCTCTCTCGCGCTGCCTGTGTGTGTGCGGGTCTCTCTCTCGGGCTGCCTGTGTGTGTGCGTGTGTCTCTCTCTCGTGCTGCCTGTGTGTGTGCCTCTGTCTCTCTCGCGCTGCCTGTGTGTGTGCGGGTCTCTCTCTCGGGCTGCCTGTGTGTGTCTCTCACTCGGGCTGCCTGTGTGTGTGCGTGTGTCTCTCTCACGCACTGCCTGTGTGTGTGCGCGGCTCTCTCTCGTGCTGCCTGTGTGTGTGCCTCTGTCTCTCTCGCGCTGCCTCTGTGTGTGCGGGTCTCTCTCTCGGGCTGCCTGTGTGTGTGCGTGTGTCTCTCTCTCGCGCTGCCTGTGTGTGCGTGCGGGTCTCTCTCTCGGGCTGCCTGTGTGTCTGCCTCTGTTTCTCTCTGGCGCTGCCTGTGTGTGCGCGGGTCTCTCTCTCGCACTGCCTGTGTGTGAGCACGGCTCTCTCTGGCGCTGCCTGTGTGTGTGTGTGCCTCTGTCTCTGTCTGGCACTGCCTGTGTTTGTGCCTCTGTCTGTCTCTGGCGCTGCCTGTGTGTGTGCCTCTGTCTCTCTCTGGCGCTGCCTGTGTGTGTGTGCAGCTCTCTCTCTCGCGCTGCCTGTGATTGTGTGCGGCTCTCTCTCGTGCTGCCTGTGTGTGTGTGCGCGGCTCCCTCTCGTGCTGCCTGTGTATGTGCCTCTGTCTCTCTCTCGCGCAGCCTGTGTGTGTGCCTCTGTTTCTCTCTGGCGCTGCCTGTGTGTGTGCGGGTCTCTCTCTCGCGCTGCCTGTGTGTGTGCACGGCTCTCTCCGGCGCTGCCTGTGTGTGTGCGCGGCTCTCTCTGGCGCTGCCTGTGTGTGTGCGGGTCTCTCTCTCGCGCTGCCTGTGTGTGTGCACGGCTCTCTCTGGCGCTGCCTGTGTGTGTGGCTCTCTCTGGCGCTGCCTGTGTGTGTGCGGGTCTCTCTCTCGCGCTGCCTGTGTGTGTGCACGGCTCTCTCCGGCGCTGCCTGTGTGTGTGTGCGGCTCTCTCTCGCACTGCCTGTGTGCGTGCGGGCGGCTCTCTCTCGTGCTGCCTGTGTGTGTGCGCGGCTCTCTCTCGTGCTGCCTGTGTGTGTGCCTCTGTCTCTCTCGCGCTGCCTGTGTGTGTGCGGGTCTCTCTCTCGGGCTGCCTGTGTGTGTGCGTGTGTCTCTCTCTCGTGCTGCCTGTGTGTGTGCCTCTGTCTCTCTCGCGCTGCCTGTGTGTGTGCGGGTCTCTCTCTCGGGCTGCCTGTGTGTGTCTCTCACTCGGGCTGCCTGTGTGTGTGCGTGTGTCTCTCTCACGCACTGCCTGTGTGTGTGCGCGGCTCTCTCTCGTGCTGCCTGTGTGTGTGCCTCTGTCTCTCTCGCGCTGCCTCTGTGTGTGCGGGTCTCTCTCTCGGGCTGCCTGTGTGTGTGCGTGTGTCTCTCTCTCGCGCTGCCTGTGTGTGCGTGCGGGTCTCTCTCTCGGGCTGCCTGTGTGTCTGCCTCTGTTTCTCTCTGGCGCTGCCTGTGTGTGCGCGGGTCTCTCTCTCGCACTGCCTGTGTGTGAGCACGGCTCTCTCTGGCGCTGCCTGTGTGTGTGTGTGCCTCTGTCTCTGTCTGGCACTGCCTGTGTTTGTGCCTCTGTCTCTCTCTGGCGCTGCCTGTGTGTGTGCCTCTGTCTCTCTCTGGCGCTGCCTGTGTGTGTGTGCAGCTCTCTCTCTCGCGCTGCCTGTGATTGTGTGCGGCTCTCTCTCGTGCTGCCTGTGTGTGTGTGCGCGGCTCCCTCTCGTGCTGCCTGTGTATGTGCCTCTGTCTCTCTCTCGCGCAGCCTGTGTGTGTGCCTCTGTTTCTCTCTGGCGCTGCCTGTGTGTGTGCGGGTCTCTCTCTCGCGCTGCCTGTGTGTGTGCACGGCTCTCTCCGGCGCTGCCTGTGTGTGTGCGCGGCTCTCTCTGGCGCTGCCTGTGTGTGTGCGGGTCTCTCTCTCGCGCTGCCTGTGTGTGTGCACGGCTCTCTCTGGCGCTGCCTGTGTGTGTGGCTCTCTCTGGCGCTGCCTGTGTGTGTGCGGGTCTCTCTCTCGCGCTGCCTGTGTGTGAGCACGGCTCTCTCTGGTGCTGCCTGTGTGTGTGTGTGCCTCTGTCTCTCTCTGGTGCTGCCTGTGTGTGTGCCTCTGTCTCTCTCTGGCACTGCCTGTGTGTGTCCCTCTGTCTCTCTCTGGCGCTGCCTGTGTGTGTGTGCAGCTATCTCTCTCACGCTGCCTGTGTGCGTGCGCGCGGCTCTCTCTCGTGCTGTCTGTGTGTGTGCGCGGCTCCCTCTCGTGCTGCCTGTGTGTGTTCCTCTGTCTCTCTCGCGCTGCCTGTGTGTGTGCGCGGCTTTCTCTCGCGCTGCCTGTGTGTGTGCGGGTCTCTCTCTCGGGCTGCCAGTGTGTGTGCCTCTGTTTCTCTCTGGCGCTGCCTGTGTGTGTGCGGGTCTCTCTCTCGTGCTGCCTGTGTGTGTGCACGGCTCTCTCTGGCGCTGCCTGTGTGTGTGCGCGGCTCTCTCTGGCGCTGCCTGTGTGTGTGCGCGGCTCTCTTTTGCACTACCTGTGTGTGTGCACAGCTCTCTCTGGCGCTGCCTGTGTGTGTGTGCCTCTGTCTCTCTCTGGCGCTGCCTGTGTGTGTGCGCAGCTCTCTCTGGCGCTGCCTGTGTGTGTGCCTCTGTTTCTCTATGGCGCTGCCCGTGTGTGTGCACGGCTCTCTCTCGCGCTGCCTGTGTGTGTGCATCTGTCTCTCTCTCGCGCTGCCTGTGTGTGTGCGGGTCTCTCTCTCGGGCTGCCTGTGTGTGTGCCTCTGTTTCTCTCTGGCACTGCCTGTGTGTGTGCGGGTCTCTCTCTGGCGCTGCCTGTGTGTGTGCACGGCTCTCTCTGGCGCTGCCTTTGTGTGTGTGTGTCTCTGTCTCTCTCTGGCGCTGCCTGTGTGTGCAAGCGCGGCTCTCTCTCTCGCGCTGCCTGTGTGTGTGCCTCTGTCTCTCTGTGGCACTGCCTGTGTGTGTGCGCGGCTCTCTGTGGCACTGCCTGTGTGTGTGCGCCTCTGTCTCTCTCTGGCGATGCCTGTGTGTGTGCGCGGCTTTCTCTGGCGCTGCCTGTGTGTGTGCCTCTGTCTCTCTCTGGTGCTGCCTGTGTGTGTGCCTCTGTCTCTCTCTGGCACTGCCTGTGTGTGTCCCTCTGTCTCTCTCTGGCGCTGCCTGTGTGTGTGTGCAGCTATCTCTCTCACGCTGCCTGTGTGCGTGCGCGCGGCTGTCTCTCGTGCTGCCTGTGTGTTTGCGCGGCTCCCTCTCGTGCTGCCTGTGTGTTTGCGCGGCTCCCTCTCGTGCTGCCTGTGTGTGTTCCTCTGTCTCTCTCGCGCTGCCTGTATGTGTGCGCGGCTTTCTCTCGCGCTGCCTGTGTGTGTGCGGGTCTCTCTCTCGGGCTGCCAGTGTGTGTGCCTCTGTTTCTCTCTGGCGCTGCCTGTGTGTGTGCGGGTCTCTCTCTCGTGCTGCCTGTGTGTGTGCACGGCTCTCTCTGGCGCTGCCTGTGTGTGTGCGCGGCTCTCTCTGGCGCTGCCTGTGTGTGTGCGCAGCTCTCTCTGGCGCTGCCTGTGTGTGTGCCTCTGTTTCTCTATGGTGCTGCCCGTGTGTGTGCGCGGCTCTATCTCGCGCTGCCTGTGTTTGTGCCTCTGTCTCTCTCTCATGCTGCCTGTGTGTGTGCGGGTCTCTCTCTCGGGCTGCCTGTGTGTGTGCCTCTGTTTCTCTCTGGCGCTGCCTGTGTGTGTGCGGGTCTCTCTCTGGCGCTGCCTGTGTGTGTGCACGGCTCTCTCTGGCGCTG
The DNA here is from genome assembly GCF_900747795.2 of Erpetoichthys calabaricus. Taxonomy (NCBI): domain Eukaryota; kingdom Metazoa; phylum Chordata; class Cladistia; order Polypteriformes; family Polypteridae; genus Erpetoichthys; species Erpetoichthys calabaricus. Next base: position 87,078,666 of record NC_041406.2, on the reverse strand, counting down.
CCTGTGTGTGTGTGTGTCTCTGTCTCTCTCTGGCGCTGCCTGTGTGTGCGCGCGCGGCTCTCTCTCTCGCGCTGCCTGTGTGTGTGCCTCTGTCTCTCTGTGGCACTGCCTGTGTGTGTGCGCGGCTCTCTGTGTCACTGCCTGTGTGTGTGCGCCTCTGTCTCTCTCTGGCGATGCCTGTGTGTGTGCGCTGCTCTCTCTGGCGCTGCCTGTGTGTGTGTGTGCCTCTGTCTCTCTCTGGTGCTGCCTGTGTGTGTGCCTCTGTCTCTCTCTGGCACTGCCTGTGTGTGTCCCTCTGTCTCTCTCTGGCGCTGCCCGTGTGTGTGCGCGGCTCTCTCTCGTGCTGCCTGTGTGTGTGCGTCTGTTTCTCTCTGGCGCTGCCTGTGTGTGTGCACGGCTCTCTCTGGCGCTGCCTGTGTGTGTGTGTCTCTGTCTCTCTCTGGTGCTGCCTGTGTGTGCGCGCGCGGCTCTCTCTCTCGCGCTGTCTGTGTGTGTGCCTCTGTCTCTCTGTGGCACTGCCTGTGTGTGTGCGCGGCTCTCTGTGGCACTGCCTTTGTGTGTGTGCCTCTGTCTCTCTCTGGCGATGCCTGTGTGTGTGCGCGGCTCTCTCTGGCGCTGCCTGTGTGTGTGTGTGCCTCTGTCTCTCTCTGGTGCTGCCTGTGTGTGTGCCTCTGTCTCTCTCTGGCGCTGCCTGTGTGTGTCCCTCTGTCTCTCTCTGGCGCTGCCCGTGTGTGTGCGCGGCTCTCTCTCGCGCTGCCTTTGTGTGTGCGTCTGTTTCTCTCTGGCGCTGCCTGTGTGTGTGTGGGTCTCTCTCTCGCGCTGCCTGTGTGTGTGTACGGCTCTCTCTGGCGCTGCCTGTGTGTGTGCGGGTCTCTCTCTGGCGCTGCCTGTGTGTGTGTGTGCCTCTGTCTCTCTCTGGCGCTGCCTGTGTGTGTGCGCGCGGCTCTCTCTCTCGTGCGCTGCCTGTGTGTATGCCTCTGTTTCTCTCTCGCACTGCCTTTGTGTGTGCGCGGCTCTCTCTCGCGCTGCCTGTGTGTGTGCACGGCTCTCTCTCGCGCTGCCTGTGTGTGTGCATCTTTTTCTCTCTGGCTCTGCCTGTGTGTGTGCCTCTGTCTCTCTCTGGTGCTGCCTGTGTGTGTGCGCAGCTCTCTCTCGTGCTGCCTGTGTGTGTGCCTCTGTCTCTCTCTCGCACTGCCTGTGTGTGTGCACGGCTCTCTCTGGCGCTGCCTGTGTGTGTGTGCCTCTGTCTCTCTCTGTTGCTGCCTGTGTGTGTGCACGCGGCTCCCTCTCTTGCGCAACCTGTGTGTGTGTGCAGCTCTCTCTCCCGCGCTGCCTGTGTGTGTGCGTCTGTCTCTCTCTGGCGCTGCCTGTGTGTGTGCCTCTGTCTCTCTCTGGTGCTGCCTGTGTGTGTGCACAGCTCTCTCTCGCGCTGCCTGTGTGTGTGCCTCTGTTTCTGTCTGGCGCTGCCTGTGTGTGTGTGTGGGTCTCTCTCTCGCGCTGCCTGTTTGTGTGCACGGCTCTCTCTGCCGCTGCCTGTGTGTGTGCGGGTCTCTCTCTGGCGCTGCCTGTGTGTGTGCGGGTCTCTCTCTCTCTCGGGCTGCCTGTGTGTGTGTGCGGCTCTCTCTCGCGCTGCCTGTGTGTGTACCTCTGTCTCTCTCTCGCACTGCCTGTGTGTGTGCCTCTGTCTCTCTCTCGTGCTGCCTGTGTGTGTGCGCGACTCTCTTTCTTGCGCTGCCTGTGTGTGTGCACGGCTCTCTCTGGCGCTGCCTTTGTGTGTGTGCCTCTGTCTCTCTCTGGCGCTGCCTGTGTGTGCGCGCGCGGCTCTCTCTCTTGTGCGCTGCCTGTGTGTGTGCCTCTGTTTCTCTCTCGCACTGCCTGTGTGTGTGCGCGGCTCTCTCTCGCACTGCCTGTGTGTGTGCGCGGCTCTCTCTCGCGCTGCCTGTGTGTGTGCCTCTTTTTCTCTCTGGCTCTGCCTGTGTGTGTGCCTCAGTCTCTCTCTCTCGCACTTCCTGTGTGTGTGCACGGCTCTCTCTGGCGCTGCCTGTGTGTGTGCGCGCGGCTCCCTCTCTGGCGCAACCTGTGTGTGTGTGCGGCTCTCTCTCTCGCGCTGCCTGTGTGTGTGCGTCTGTCTCTCTCTGGCGCTGCCTGTGTGTGTGCCTCTGTCTCTCTCTGGTGCTGCCTGTGTGTGTGCACAGCTCTTTCTCTCCTGCTGCCTGTGTGTGTTCCTCTGTCTCTCTCTCGCACTGCCTGTGTGTGTGCACGGCTCTCTCTGGTGCTGCCTGTGTGTGTGTGCCTCTGTCTCTCTCTGGTGCTGCCTGTGTGTGTGCGCGCGGCTCCCTCTCTGGCGCAACCTGTGTGTGTGTGCGTCTCTCTGTCTCGTGCTGCCTGTGTGTGTGTGCCTCTGTCTCTCTCTCGCGCTGCCTGTGTGTGTGCATCTGTCTCTCTCTCGCGCTGCCTGTGTGTGTGCGGGTCTGTCTCTCGGGCTGCCTGTGTGTGTGCCTCTGTTTCTCTCTGGCACTGCCTGTGTGTGTGCGGGTCTCTCTCTGGCGCTGCCTGTGTGTGTGCACGGCTCTCTCTGGCGCTGCCTGTGTGTGTGTGTGTCTCTGTCTCTCTCTGGCGCTGCCTGTGTGTGCACGCGCGGCTCTCTCTCTCGCGCTGCCTGTGTGTGTGCCTCTGTCTCTCTGTGGCACTGCCTGTGTGTGTGCGCGGCTCTCTGTGGCACTGCCTGTGTGTGTGCGCCTCTGTCTCTCTCTGGCGATGCCTGTGTGTGTGCGCGGCTCTCTCTGGCGCTGCCTGTGTGTGTGTGTGCCTCTGTCTCTCTCTGGTGCTGCCTGTGTGTGTGCCTCTGTCTCTCTCTGGCACTGCCTGTGTGTGTCCCTCTGTCTCTCTCTGGCGCTGCCTGTGTGTGTGTGCAGCTATCTCTCTCACGCTGCCTGTGTGCGTGCGCGCGGCTGTCTCTCGTGCTGCCTGTGTGTTTGCGCGGCTCCCTCTCGTGCTGCCTGTGTGTGTTCCTCTGTCTCTCTCGCGCTGCCTGTATGTGTGCGCGGCTTTCTCTCGCGCTGCCTGTGTGTGTGCGGGTCTCTCTCTCGGGCTGCCAGTGTGTGTGCCTCTGTTTCTCTCTGGCGCTGCCTGTGTGTGTGCGGGTCTCTCTCTCGTGCTGCCTGTGTGTGTGCACGGCTCTCTCTGGCGCTGCCTGTGTGTGTGCGCGGCTCTCTCTGGCGCTGCCTGTGTGTGTGCGCGGCTCTCTCTTGCACTACCTGTGTGTGTGCACAGCTCTCTCTGGCGCTGCCTGTGTGTGTGTGCCTCTGTCTCTCTTTGGCGCTGCCTGTGTGTGTGCGCGGCTCTCTCTCGCGCTGCCTGTGTTTGTGCCTCTGTCTCTCTCTCGTGCTGCCTGTGTGTGTGCGGGTCTCTCTCTCGGGCTGCCTGTGTGTGTGCCTCTGTTTCTCTCTGGCGCTGCCTGTGTGTGTGCGGGTCTCTCTCTGGCGCTGCCTGTGTGTGTGCACGGCTCTCTCTGGCGCTGCCTGTGTGTGTGTGTGTCTCTGTCTCTCTCTGGCGCTGCCTGTGTGTGCGCACGCGGCTCTCTCTCTCGCGCTGCCTGTGTGTGTGCCTCTGTCTCTCTGTGGCACTGCCTGTGTGTGTGCGCGGCTCTCTGTGGCACTGCCTGTGTGTGTGCGCCTCTGTCTCTCTCTGGCGATGCCTGTGTGTGTGCGCGGCTCTCTCTGGCGCTGCCTGTGTGTGTGTGTGCCTCTGTCTCTCTCTGGTGCTGCCTGTGTGTGTGCCTCTGTCTCTCTCTGGCACTGCCTGTGTGTGTCCCTCTGTCTCTCTCTGGCACTGCCCGTGTGTGTGCGCAGCTCTATCTCTCGGGGTGCCTGTGTGTGTGCCTCTGTTTCTCTCTGGTGCTGCCTGTGTGTGTGCCTCTGTCTCTCTCTGGCGCTGCCTGTGTGTGTGTGCAACTCTCTCTCTCGCGCTGCTTGTGTGTGTGCGCGCAGCTCCCTCTCGTGCTGCCTGTGTGTGTGCCTCTATCTCTCTCTGGCGCTGCCTGTGTGTGTGCGCGGCTCTCTGTGGCACTGCCTTTGTGTGTGTGCCTCTGGCTCTCTCTCGTGCTGCCTGTGTGTGTGCGCGGCTCTCTCTCTCATGCTGCCTGTGTGTGTGCCTCTGTTTCTCTCTGCCGCTGCCTGTGTGTGTGCGGGTCTCTCTCTCGCGCTGCCTGTGTGTGTGCACGGCTCTCTCTGGCGCTGCCTGTGTGTGTATGCCTCTTTCTCTCTCTGGCGCTGCCTGTGTGTGTGCGCGGCTCTCTCTGGCGCTGCCTGTGTGTGTGCCTCTGTCTCTCTCTGGCGCTGCCTGTGTGTGTGCGCGCGGCTCCCTCTCTGGCGCAACCTGTGTGTGTGTGCGGCTCTCTGTCTCGCGCTGCCTGTGTGTGTGTGCCTCTGTCTCTCTCTCGCGCTGCCTGTGTGTGTGCGCAGCTCTCTCTCTCGCGCTGTCTGTGTGTGTGCGTCTGTCTCTTTTTCGCGCTGCCTGTGTTTGTGCCTCTGTGTCTCTCTGGCGCTGCCTGTGTGTGTGCGCGACTCTCTCTGGCGCTGCCTGTGTGAGTGCGTAGCTCTTTGTCGCGCTGCCTGTGTGTGTGTGCGCAGGGCTCTCTCTTGCGCTGCCTGTGTGTGTGTCTCTGTCTCTCTGTGTGTGTGCGCGGCTCTCTCTCTTGTGCTGCCTGTGTGTGTGCGCGGCTCTCTCTCGCGCTGTCTGTGTGTGTGCCTCTGTCAACGTGGCTCAGAGGTGCATGTGCAGTCTAGCAGAGATGAACGTGAATGACGCCCGGTGTGTGTTGGTGGGCGTGGCTCTGCGAGTTTTCATCGTATCCAATGGTCTTAGAGTTGGTTGGCGTGGCTGTCTTGCATTCTTTCCATGAGTGGCTACTTGTCGGCGGCTTAGTGAATTATATATATAGATAATAATTCTTTACAGTTATATAGCGCTTTTCTCACTACACAAACCACTTTACATAGTGAGTGGGGAGCCACTAATGTGTAGCATCCACCTGGATGATGCGATGGCAGGCATTTTTGAACCAGTATACTCACCACACATGAGTTGTTAGGTGGTGAAGTGGCTAGAGATAGTTAGCCAGTTACAGACAGGGGATGATTAGAGGGCCAGAATGACTAGGCCGTGGTGGGTTATTTTGCCTAGACATTGGGATACCCCCAACTCTTTACATAGGATGATTTTATGTCTCATCCAAAGGACAGCACTGTCTTGTTTTCAGAAATTGTGAAAAAAATGAAATGTTGGCAAGACTTTCTTTTTAAGTATGCAGGGGAACTTTATTTATCGTGCTCTAAAATAACTCTAAAACAAAAACCATCGAGGTCCCTTTTTCTGGTGCTTTCCTGATGACATAGGCGTCTAAACAATGCCTGATAATAATAATACATTTCAATGACATATCTTAATATTTTGCTGGCAACCATTTTTACAATGCAGTGTCCCCATCACTGCACTGGCAACATTCCAACTACAGGGTATGCACCCCCTGCTGGGCTCACTAACACCTTTATCAGAAACAATCCAAGCTTTTCTTGGTTGTTCTCCCATCATTCATGTATTGGCCTGGCCTGAACAAGCTTAGGTTCAGTTGGATGACCTCTTCTGAAGTGCATGTGAATTCGCTGTGTGGTAATGGTGACTTTACAGACACATATCCTGAAAGATCGTGTTTAGTCTTCAATCCAAAAGCTGTATGGCAGACTTTGATAACGGCTGAATGATGACATCACACGTCCTGCATATGCCACGTCACATGTCACACCCACGTATCCAGTCATAGATATCATAACCAACAGCGATATGACGGTGCCCATGAAATTAGCACTCAAAATGGCACTGAAAGCACCACAAATTGGTGGTGAAGTCACAAAACATAGCAAAAAAAAAATGATATAAAATTCAAAATAACAATACTAATATTTAAAAAAGTGCCAAAATCCTAGAAAATCTTCCCCAAGTGTACTTACCACATACCATTTGTTAAGTTACAAAAGTCTTCTTTTCTTTTTTTGTCAAGCATGTTTTTGAAATGAAACTTTTTTCTTTTATTATAGAACAGAATAAAAACAAAATGGTAAAAAAAAAAAAAGATTCATGGAAGCAAAGCACATAATAAACATCAATAGCCTTCCAACCGAAGGAACTTGCTGATGTGACAAAAATCTGAAAATGAAGTCAATGGCTCAATGCACCCACTGTGGCTTTCACATAATTTGTCTTCTTCACGTATGCTAAGCTGTTATGTACCCTACATTTGTATACTGCTGATTTCGAGCTTTTCTTTATTGAATGCGCTGATTTCAGTGACCAGTTGCTGAGGCATGTAGTAGGCCCATCCACAAAATGCCAACTTACTGGCACAGCAACCACAGTATTTAAGGTTTGCCCCGAAGTTGGTGAATAAACTGACCTCAGATAATCCTTTCTGCTGCTAAGGTCATAACTTTTAACAAAAACGATTTATGTGAAATTACAGGCAGACGTCAAATTAAATTTTTTTCTGAAAAGGTGCAATAACCTAAGGGACTGTGATACTGAACTTTTTGCCAAAAATCAATGATACTCTCAGAGAGTCTGAAGCTGCCCTTTCCTTTGAAAAGGCAGGCTGAAAAATAATAACACAATATTCTCATATCATTTTATTACAATTCAGAGTTGTGGGGGATAAAGCCTACCCTGTGTAAGTGCCAGGGAGGAAGGACAGGCATCCTGGCTGGGATAAAGGAAGGTAGGCTTCTTGCTTAGCCAGGAGGTCATAATAGATGGATTGGGCGAACGGGCATACTAGGAGTAGTTCATTCCACCAAATGACAGGTGGCAGTGTCTTTCAGGGCTGAACCTGATTCAAACACCCTCAGGGAGACTTGGGAGTTGGAGTCCGGAAAGGCAGCCCTGTCGGGGTGTTTGGATACCGCCAGAGGGGAGGCACAACCCTGGAAATATCTGTGGACGACCTGGGCATGACACCGGAAGCAGCTTCCGGCACAGAGAGCCTGCCACCTCACTTAATCGAATCAGAGTTGGGAGGCAGCAGGCCACACTCTACAGGAGACCATTTGTGTTTGTGCATTCTGGCTGGCAGCTGTTTGAAAAAGGTGTTGGAACCAAATTAATTTTTTATTTTGGAATTATACTTTGGCCATTATTGTGCCTGTGGTTTGGAGCTCATTGGTGCACCCTTGTGGTTACACATGGCAGTATTGAGAGCAAGACAGAAACCAGCCGTGGACGTGGCACCAGTCTATATAAGGTCCACTTATACACGCATTCACAATTTATAGTCGCCATTTAATCTAAATTGAATGCCTTTGTCAATGAGGGAGGAAAAAAATGGTGTGCAATGCCCATATAAAGTATTTTATTATTATACAACATTGAATTACAGTGGATTTAATTTAGTGCTTTTGACATTGAGTGACAGAAAAAGACTCTTTAATGTCAATGTCAAAACAGATCTCTGCAAAGTAAAATGAATTAATTACAAATATAAAGCACAACAAATTGATTTTATATAGCGCATTTTAGTATGACACTCTGAAATCAATACTGGTGCAGCTAATTGGATTTAGAAGTCACAGAATTAGTTCAATGGAGATCACCAGTATTGTGAACTGGGAGCACAGAGTCCCAAATAATACCTACTAGAGGGGGGACATCACTGTCAGACCCTGGTTAGTAATAAGGGCAAGCACCGAAAATAAAAACTGATTTCTCAAAAAGTTCAGTAAATACATCAGCAGAAAGGAGATGTCATGATGGGCAATCCAAGGCAAACAAATAGTGCAAAAAAACAGCAAACAGGTCAGAAATCCAAAAAATTCACAAAATGCAATTGAAGAGAAAATGGCAGAAGATCTCACCAACACCCACGCGCCTTCACAATGAACAACCAGGAACTGTGGGAGACCCTCAGGATTTATAGGGTGGAGGGGTGTTCCTGGCCGTGATTGGCAGGTGGCCCCCCCTCATGGGAGGACCACCCACAAAACCCACTCAGAATAGCAAAGGCAACTGATATACAGTACATAGAGAAACCAAAAATAGAGAATGATGTACATAATCAACATAAATATAAGAATCAACGATGAACAAAAGAGATGCAAAACATGAATTTGAATTCCGGCCAGGGAGTCTAATATAGCGAAGGGCAGAATTTAAAATGTAGATCAAAGGGCAAATTCAAATTAGCATTTACACAAACTTTTAAGTTGTACAGATTCTCTAAGCTATCTTTTGTGTGACAATGTGGCCAGTCAGGACCACGAGCTCTGCACGTGTTTGGCTAAACATTGATAGGATCCCTTTGTTTATTCTGCCATTGGACTACAAACACTTTTGTCCCAGAAAGAGAAACCATGAATGCATAATCTTCACCCGTGACTGACAGATGTTCGGAGGGCGGCTCTGAACTTTCTAGCGGTCTAAATTTGCCGGCCATCTGCACGATTACTCCAGCCATTTGTTCATCATTCTCCAGTTTACCTGACAGAACTTCACCAAGTAATCCAGCTGGTCAGGAATCCCCTCTAACACCTGGGTGATAGCTGATGTCGTCGTCAGCCATCCTGTTTCACTTCTCCAACAGCCCAGAAGAATCCGGCCAACTGGGGTATAGCGGCCTTATACAGTATAGATTAACCATAACCTATCCTTGACTTGTACTTCACACACTGTGATGAATATCTTAACATCCTTGTAGCTTTCTTCTTCACACTGTCTGGATGCTGACAGTGATGTGTCCACCATGATTACCCAGGTCCTTCAAATTTCAGGCCTGCCATTCTGTATTCACAATCCCATTGTGCAGGCAATTTAGAAGGGTCTGCTGACACTTTCTTCTGTACACTGTCTGGACGTTGACAGTGATGAGTCCACCATGACCACCCAGGTCTTTCTCATAGGTTGTATTTTCAAGTTTCACACCTCCATTATGTATTCAGAATCCCATTGTGCAGGCAATTCAGAAGGGTCTGCTGACACTTTCTTCTGTACACTGTCTGGACGTTGACAGTGATGAGTCCACCATGACCATCCAGGTCTTTCTCATAGGTTATATTTTCAAGTTTCACACCTCCATTATGTATTCAGAATCCTATTGTGCAGGCGATTCAGAAGGGTCTGCTGGCACTTTCTTCTGTGCATTGCCTGGACGTTGACAGTGATGAGTCCACCATGACCACCCAGGTCCTTCTCATAAGTTGTATTTTCAATTTTCAGACCTCCCATTATGTATTCAGAATACCATTGTGTATTTTGACATCAGTTCAGTTTAGCACTTCGGGATTCTCTCATTATTTGGTATCGACACTCCCTGTAATTTCCTGAACGTGCATTGAAGCGAATCTGGAGCACCCGGTCTTGGCAGTTAGTCTCATTCCCATCTTTCCAGCAGGTATATCAGAAGGAACTGAAAAAGCAGGTGGGTGGTGTCCACCTCATCTCTGAACAAAGTGGCTGGCGTAAGAGCACTCAATGCTTCCAGAACAGGTTGAACTAAATATGTGAAGTATAAAATGGATGGATGACATTATAAGCAATGAAGACACTGATGTTATCTACTCAATGATTATAAGGGTTTATGGGGACCACAAGAATGTGGAACTGGGGTGGGACAGCTTTACGAGTGAAACATCATACTGATGCTGGCCTGTCCTTGATGCACTGTCCCAACTTAAAAGCCTTCTTATGTCAGGAATGAACTTCAAACACGTGGGCCGTGTCACAGTGTCAGCAGAGCTTACAGGTTATGAGAAGAGTCCACGGAGAACAGTAATTAAATGCTTTATGACCGAGCCCTGAAGCTCCCTTTACTTTATTTTTTCAGTGAATATCTTTGTCACTACAGTGAATTATCCCCTTGTTTCCCAAGACTGGTTGCTGTCATGGGCCATGAGAGCCTTAGGCTGCTTTCTTTATTTGTAAAGTTGACTGGTCAGCTTTTGTCTATTATGGAATAACCTTTTTCAGTCAAAATAAAATAATCTACAATGCGATCATGACAATGACAAAAAGAATTATTATAATAAAAAAAAGTTTAGTGTGTCATTACAATGGACCAGCATGATCAGTGCTCTTTTCATTGATTCGATATTTGGATATACAGACTAATGGGACAGTTCACTGAGGTATGCAGGTGAAATCATAAGAGCAGAAGTCCATGGGGGAAAAAAATATAAAAAATAAACCGTACACACACTGAGGGTAGTGTCAACAAGTCCTACAAAAAGCAGAGGGGGCTGCGAGAGTGACTAGGGAATTGAGTGCCTAAAATTCGCTGTCCTTCATATGCAAATGACACTCGGCTATGTCTTTCATTTAGATCAAAAATGTCTTTAATCAACGGTGTCACTGAGATGAAAGAATGGATGGATGATAACTAGCTGTCTTTGAATACTCATAAAACAGAAAAGTTATTAATTGGGAGGGAAGTTACGTACAGCAACCACAACTACAAGCACACAACTTAAAATATTAGAAAAGACGAAAGAGATGTGTAAGAGCCATTTTCTAGTTACATAAAATTCAGAAGTGTTTTGGTAGATGACAATGCATAATCTATGGGAGGTTCCTATAACCCCCATAAGTTGAGTAAAATTGGCATATTCTAGCTATTTCTATCTGTTTTGACTAAACATTATTCTTCAATTAGTGAGCAGCCTTGTCATGTGTAAGGTGTAGAGGGCACAAGGTTTTAAACTGTGCCTGTGCCACTGGGCCTATGGACCTTTTGAGTGTGTGAAGTAACTTGTAAGAAAACAGCGCTTATTTAAGTGCTGTGCTGTACGCTTAAGGCGTACAGAAGAAGAAATTAAGAACGTTAAGTATAGAAGAAGAAGTAAAGAACTCTTAAGTACAGAAATAACTAAAGTTTCGCAAGAAAAGCAAAGTTTAGAGAAGATACATTTTTCCTTTTTTTTGCCTTTTATTCTACATGTGTAACTACTTTTTTCTTTATTCTTGTATGGATTATTTGCTTTTAACTTTTACTAAATATTTTTAAAAAACGAACCTTTGGATTGAGAGATTTCTTTCAGCACACGTTTTTTCCCGTGCTTGATCTTGCCTTATACGGTTACAAGATGATTTTGACTTCAGCAGGGCCCCATGACCTCCACATCCCATCTAGGGACATCTAGGGCTCTGTGGTGGAACTGAACAAGAATACCAAATTCCGTGCCCCTGTCAGCTGACCTCACCTGGACAACTGACACCACCTCCAGAGCCAAGAAGGTGCAGCATCATCTTTAATTTCTTCTGCGACTGAAGAAGATAAGCCTAACCGTTCTCAACATATTCTACATGGAGAGCATTCTAATCAGCTGCATCACTATCTGGTTGGGGAACTGCGGTGTCGCTGACCATAAAGTCCTTCAATGAATAGAGGAAACAGCAGAAAAAGATTGTTGGGTCCTCTTCACCCTCCATTACAGACATCTTTGTGAAGCATTGCATCTACAAATCCTACAGCATTGTGAAGGACGGCTCTCAGTCTTCTCATGGTCACTTTGTCCTACTCCCATCTGGAAGAAGGTACCATAGCATCTGAACCAGTTCTGCCAGGTTCTGCCACAGCTTTTACCCCCTCTCTTTAGATCTGTTCCCAGTAGTCCGTTATACAGTATATAGTACATCTTTTTATCACTATTGTCTTTTATTATTAGATATTTTAATCGTTATATTGTTTTTTATTTTTTATTTCAATGTCTTACTAGTGATTCATTTATCTGTTATTTAGTCACTTCTCTATAGTACAATGTGATATAGTTCTTACTTGTCTTGAACTTGTCCTGTGCTTATGTTATACTAGAGCGTTATACTAAAGTCTGGGCTCCCAGAAACTATTGAAATTGTCCGAAAAAAACTGAAATGCAGAGCCGGCGGTTTCATTTTGCGGACATGGTCACCCGCCTTGTATGTTAAAGAGTTTCTCTCTCGTTTATCTCCCCTCGGTGGTTTCATTTTGGCAATGGAGTCATTTTCTTTCAGCTTCATGCTGTAGCCTCATCCTTCTTTCTTCTTCCAACTCGTTAACTTGGGGCTGCCTTGCCAGCTCTTTGAGTTTCATGCTGTAGCCTCTCACTTCTGGGCCGGACAGACAAACACACACTTCCACACATAGACATTTATATATAATATGTGTATTATTTGTGTATCAGTAACGGCGTGCTGGACGATAACGTGCAGTGAATACACTTGACTTGAGTGCTCATAGTTTTCCTCCTCTTCCTCTGGACGTTTAACATTCGTTTGTTCACAGGTTGATGTGCTTGCTGCTTCCTGAACAGCTCTTCTTGTCTCCACCCTAGTGTCCCGCTTCTTCTCTTCTTTCGTCGGCATCTTTTCACGTGAAAACTGATTAAATCAGTGTTTGTGTTGCAATTACTTAGTACGTTTTCTTTAATTTTTCACTTAAGCTGCCACTTAAGTCTTCAATCTGCCTCAAGAATGATTTAAGATATGAAGAGGTAAGGGAAGTGATGATGAAGATGGTAGGGATGAGAACTTCTACAATAAAATAAAATAAAAAAAGAGGAATAACCTTGGAGGTCAATCATCACCCTGAAAGTGGACAGTAGAGGTCATGTAGTATATCCATCCATCCATCCATTTTCCAACCCGCTGAATCCGAACACAGGGTCACGGGGGTCTGCTGGAGCCAATCCCAGGGCACAAGGCAGGAAACAATCCTGGGCAGGGTGCCAACCCACCGCAGGACACACACAAACACACCCACACACCAAGTATACACTAGGGCCAATTTAGAATCGCCAATCCACCTAACCTGCATGTCTTTGGACTGTGGGAGGAAACCGGAGCGCCCGGAGGAAACCCACGCAGACACGGGGAGAACATGCAAACTCCACGCAGGGAGGACCCGGGAAGCAAACCCGGGTCCCCAGGTCTCCCAACTACGAGGCAGCAGCGCTACCCACTTCGCCACCGTGCCGCCCACCATGTAGTATATGTGTACCAAATTTCATTTCAATAGGTCAAACGGTTTGCGAGGTACAGGTGATTTAAAATCCTGGACAGACAAAGGGACAGCCACGGTAGTGTATTATATAAGAAGATATGTTGCACCGTGGTCCTGGGGAATGTTATTTCATGCCACTGTATGTTGCAACTCTTTGTATAAATGGTATGACAGTAAAGCCACTTGAACATAAACAGTTTCTAAATATAAAAGATACTGAAAAAATTAATTCATGCATTTATCTCTAATAGAATTGAGTACAAAATGCATTATTTATAGGTTGTTCAAACTGTTTTTATACAGCTTTCAGTTAATTTAAATTGCTGCTGCAAGAATAATTATCTATATATATATAATTCACTAAAGCAGCCGACCATGGCAGGCAAGACGCAAGACAGAGCCCCGCCCGCCAACTCACTGAGCCCCGCCCACCAACAATTCACTAAGCAGCCGTGTGCGCCGATGATTTCCGCACGTGCTCAGTCTCTCCCTGTGCAACCCTTCACCTAGACCTGTCCTCGAGGATCCATCGATTGAAGTCTGTAGGCCTATTTCTTTTCAAGTTTATTTTTACTCGAGTGCTTCTTCACACACGTCCATGATTTCCTTTGCTACAGCTTCACTTGGTTGGGTTAATACTTTTGTTTCCTTTAAATTCTTAATATTGTGTCCTTTTCAAGCTCATACTAATATCTGTCATTACTGCATTTCTGTTTTGAGCTGCAGAGCACGTTTTGAAGGTGTGCACTGTATCTAGTATTATATAAAATGAAGACAGACAAATCAATTTAGTAGAAAAATCTGAAAATGAATGGCCACTGTATTCTATGCCCATTTAAAATATTCTGTTCTTCGTTTTGTTCAGTCATCATATAGTAATATAGAGGTGTGCATCTTCAGTAACTCATTAATGCCAAACTACGATTAATCAACGCTAGCCTGTTGCTATGACCACAGGCAGATGCATTGTCAGGGGAATTGATAAGCTGTTGATATATGAGTTGCTGTCATTCTGATATCATAGAATTGCTTACTGTTTGGAAATACAACACTTAACTTGAGCCTACGCTGGGTGGCCCTTTAAGGTACGGTTAGATTAAAAATGTTGGGACAACCTTTTTAGATGGTGACTTCTCCGCATTTCAGAAAGTCCTTTCTTTAAAACTTTCATCCATGTATTTTTTGAGTCCGTTTTTTCCAGTTGAAAAAGTTGGGTAATGACAAGAACCTGAGGCCTCACGTATAAATTGTTCTTATGCTTGGAGATATGCATTAGTCATTTCTTATGCAAAAGTTGGAAATTATAAAGCATAAAATTGGCTCAATGTAACGGCAAATTTTGAAAGTTCTATGTGGACTCTTTTTGGTGCTGGCATTTTAGTGACTCCAGGAGGTACAGTAGATAATGAAGTGAAATGAAAATCTCACTTCATTGCACATTTTAAAGATGCATCAGTCAAATTCCGATATTCAGAAACTAATTATATTACTGTTAACTGACATGTGGTTTCAATGCAGTTGTCTTTAATAACGCCTAATGCGTATGCTTCATGTTAACTGCCATAGTATTTAGCCTCTCTAATCTGTCACTAAAAAAGGGAGTGCTGTGTGTTGTATGACGTAACTGGTATAATGGACGGCACACACAGACTAGCATCCCAGCCAAGACTGAACAAAGAGCCTAACCTGGCCGGGAAGTCAGTGCAAAGGAAGGTCCGGGGGAAATGAGCACTACCGAATATTTTCTTCTCCACTACACTAGAGGGCAGCATCCCTGGGAACACACGCAGAAGGAATTCTGTGACCTGTAGTCCTGTGGGGTGGCACTACTGGGTTTAGTGGCTGCCATATATGTATATATAGATAGATATATGTATATATATATATATATATATATATATATATATATATATATATATATATATATATGTAGTGGTGGAAAACCAGGGCCCTTACCTGGCCGGGACACCTGGTTTATGGAAGTACCGGGGAAAAGGACATGCATTGGGCATTATCTCCCCTGAAGCTCTACATGGCAACCCTGGGTTCCCACAGGGCTTCATGGGAGCTGGAGTACGGTACAGCCTTGTTGGGTTTCCGTGGGTGCCGCCTGGGGTGCTGCAGGGGCTGTGGAGCCCTACTTTGTTGGGCTTCCACCTCATCTGGAGGTGCTTCCAGACCATTCTCCCAGATACAGCATAAAAGAAGGTCACCGCCTCCATTCTAGGAGCCAGAGTTGGGAGGAAGAGGGGGAGCGTGCTGGGAGGAGTAGAGACAGAGGAGAGAAAGAGAGAAAAGGAAATAAAGAAGAAGAAGTTAAAAAAGTGCTGTGTGCTTTATCTGTGCTTATTGGAGGCTGTTTACTGTGCTTTATCGTGGCAAAAGGATTGGAAAGAGTTTCCCACAGCCAAAAAAAGCCTGTGTTGTGTGCTGAACATGTGCCTTGTATCTGTCTGTATTGGGTTTGGGGAGCTGGTGCGCCCCCTGCAGGCCATAATATACAAATTTATTGAGCTTCTGTAAAAAGGCAAATTTCCCTCAGGGGACTCTATCTATCTATCTATCTATCTATCTATCTATCTATCTATCTATCTATCTATCTATCTATCTATCTATCTATCTATCTATCTATCTATCTATCTATCTATCTATCTATCTATTGTAAATAAGAGCACAAAACACTCATAAAGGTTTGGGGTTTGAGCCCCATATACTGTAACAAAAAAACGTTGTCAATTGTTTTTTCCATAAAACTCAAAAGACATTGATGGGAGGGAGGGCGGACAGTTTATAGTGGAAGACTGGAAATTAAAATGTGGGATGCTGGGAGAACCATGGTGGAGTATGGGGGTATGATGTCATCAATGGGGAAGCAGAGGGAAGAAAGGAACCCGGAAGTGTGTGTCTCTTAAAGCCATCCGGGCGATCTTTACAGCAGCGGTGTCCCGGTCTTTCTGAGGAAGCAAAGAGAGAGAGAGATTAGTACGCTGCCGTTGTCCCCCTATGTGACTTGTCGAGAAGTAAACCGGGTCGTTAAGTTGCTCCCCAAGCGTTCGTGCGTGACACTATCCATCTATCATATAGTGCCTTTCATATCTATCTATCTATCTATCTATCTATCTATCTATCTATCTATCTATCTATCTATCTATCTATCTATCTATCTATCTATCTATCTATCTATCTATCTATCTATCTATCTATCTATCTATCTATCATTTAACATCTTCTTACACTTCCATTAGTTTGCTGTTTATCGACCTTCTCAGCAGAATATTCTGACATATATTGACATTTTTAAACTAAGTAATAATGTCTCAAATACAAAGTTACTTTTAAAATAATTTGAATAAATTTGAAAATTTTGAAAAAACCTTTGAAGATGATTGCTCACTCCAGTAATTCGTATGCAGTATGGCCCTTGAAATACAAGAGTTAAGCTGTTTATATCCCAAATCATCTCCCGTTGACAGTCTGTAGAGTTTTTGTGTTTCTACGTTTGCTTTTTTTGGCCTCACCTGAGTCACAGATTTGATTAGAAAAACTTGGATGTCTGCCAAGGTGGGCCAGGTGGAGATTAGCTAAATTTAACTTCTGTCCTTCATAGTGCACTGACTCGACATGCATTTGTTACACATGGTCATGTCAGATAAACGTGCAGCTGAGTAAATGAACTACAGAATTTAAAGTTTAACTTAGAGTTGATGGCCCAGGAGGGGGGCATGGTAGCACAACCTTTAGAGCTGCATCCTCACACCTCAAGTCAACTTTGCTGGAACGCCGGCCTGACTCCCTAATCACAGTCTGCTCCTTCTCCTCATGTCTGAACTGGTTTATCTGTGGGAAAACTGATTTTCATCTCACATCCCTAACAAATTTCAGTAAAG
This sequence comes from Erpetoichthys calabaricus, assembly GCF_900747795.2. Taxonomy (NCBI): domain Eukaryota; kingdom Metazoa; phylum Chordata; class Cladistia; order Polypteriformes; family Polypteridae; genus Erpetoichthys; species Erpetoichthys calabaricus. The sequence goes on along the minus strand of NC_041406.2, from coordinate 87,061,764 downwards.
TTAATTGGATGATTATAATAAAGACTGTGAAGTACACCTTGGGAATTTCAACAACCAGCGGTGTCACTTTATGGTAATCGAAAATAGCATATCCTTTACAAATTTTATTTTAAAGTATTTTGAATAACATATTAAACCTTACTAGAACAAAATGTTTAGTGAAAACCAGGAAATTCAATTCAATTCTTTTGTGGTGGACTTCTCTATAAGATGTCATAATTCTGTCTGGCAATATAAAAAAAATCAAACCTTAGAATAAATAACAAACAAAAAAAAATACAAGACAGTGAGGCCTGACAACAAAATGAGCCTTACCACCAAACTCAAGAAGCAAGCTTTTGGCCAAACAGAAAGGCCTAAAGGGCTTTAACCGTATGACTGGTTTGTCCTCCAAGCTTTAGAAGAAGAATTAAACAGTAACATTGTGGTGTCACCTCAATATTCTTCTCCCTTGCTCCTGGGTCTTATTTATTACTAGCCGTCCACTGCGGCTTTGCCCGCTAATTAGTGAAACAGGACAGTGAGGAAGGCCCTGCCTGGCTCCCCACTTCTGACGTCACGCTTCCCCCTCTCCTCGGATCGCAGCCTCTGTCTCAGATTAGCGTGAATATATTGCTCCTGCAAGCGAACTATGATTCTTAGTGCAGTAAGAGAAGTCACAAAATCAACCGGACTGTTCAAGCAAATTACAGAAAAAAACACAATCTAAATCCTTAAGTACCGTATATACTCGCGTATAAGTCAGGTCTTGAAACCCGAAAAATCGATCATAGAATCAGACCCCAACTTATACACCCGTTCAAAAATACGACATAATTTTTTTTTTTATATCTTCTTGCTTTTTCCAATCTCATTCCAGTTTCTCAGAAACATCGAATTTTGTTGCAGCAGCGCAGTTACTAATTTCTTTTGTCACTTCAACGACTTTTAATTTAAAACCAGCTTTATATTTTCTTCTGATCGAACGCTCCATCATAGATAGGAGATGCTCTTACGATAAAGGTGTATGAGGGTGTGAGATACAAAAAACACAAAACAGTGCAAACATCACTTCAGAATAGTTCGGGTATTACCGTGTGGTCACGTAGGCACAATACATAGAAAAAAAGGCCGTGTGCTCCGTAGTGACTCTCTCAGGTGGACGGGTGTTAGCATATCATAATCTCTTGGACCAATAGCGTGAGTTTTCTGCATTCAACTTATACGACCGACATTATAAAATAACGAAAATTATACGGTAAAATCAAACCCTTTTCCGTGGGAGAACTTAAATACGAGTATATACGGTAGTTCTCTCGTTCGCTAGCTAAGCAGTTGTAAGATACGCCCCGAGGCTGGCGTGTGAGTGAGAATGGCCCTGCCCCCTTCCCCTCGGCCCACTGTGTGATTCTTGGATCCGTGCAAATAAATCGGTACAGCAATCGAACTATGATACATAGCGCAATGAGATCAGCCGGAATGTTCAAGCAAATTATAGAAAGAAACCCGATCTAAATCCATTAAGTAGTTCTCTCGTGAAAAGCGGACAGACATACAGACAGACAGATGTTGGATTTCATATATACATTATATCCATCCATCCATTTTCCAGCCCGCTGAATCCAAACACAGGGTCACGGAGGTCTGCTGGAGCCAATCCCAGCCAACACAGGGCACAAGGCAGGAACCAATCCCGGGCAGGGTGCCAACCCACCACAGGACACACACAAACACACCCACACACCCAGCACACACTAGGGCCAATTTAGAATCACCAATCCACCTAACCTGCATGTCTTTGGACTGTGGGAGGAAACCAGAGTGCCCGGAGGAAACCCACGCAGACACGGGGAGAACATATATACAGTATAGAGATCTATAAATTATTACACAAAGCCATTGTTAAAGCTCACCCCTCCTGTTTCAATACTTTAAATGTTAATTTGTCACTTGTTTGAATTAAGTAAGCAGTGATCCATTTCTCTAAGTTACATTTCACTAAAATTTTAAATATCACAGAACAAGGTCACTAAATCCAATAGTCTTTTTAACCAGGAATATCTTGTGTTACAAATGGAGCTGTTTCCCCTTATGTCTGCAGTATAACTTTATTGTTTCAAATATATGGAAGAAATGAAAATGGAAAATGGAGAGGTAACAACTGTTAAAGAGTTAATCTTCCTCTAGCTTAAAAATCCACATGGATAGTGATTCGAATCGCAAAATAAGAAAATATCTCATTCGTGACAAAACCAGGCAGATGATTGAAATATACAGATGTTGCATTGACAACAAAAGTCTGAATAAATGACTTTCCCAGGAGTAGCAAAAGAAAACTGTTGCTTTTGTTACGCAGTGCCAGATAAAGACGACTGCAAATACCATGGACTATCAAATGGACAATTTTAGATAAGATTAAACCCGTTTAGACATTAAAATCAGCTACAGTCAAGCGGAATCCAAAATATTTCTGACACATAACAGCAAAAACGTCTCACTGGAAAAGACATTGACATGTGCCAGTCTGGAGAGTAAAATATGAAGGCTGAGATCAAAAAAGAAGAATGATGGATGGCAAATTCAAATAATTAAAACATAGCAGTCGGCCATTAACAACTTGGAGCTGCTGCTCTACAGTGGAGTTTACAGATTCTCTAAGGCAGGGGTCCCCAACCACCGGTCCGCGACCCACTACCGGGCTGCAGCCGTCTGACAGCCGGGCCGCGAGAGAACTGCCGGCAACGGAGACTCACTCAGACTTTTCAGAACGCTTGGCGGGCGGGGCTTTGCAGCGGTGCAGAGAGAGGAGAGAGACCGAGGTGAGAGAATATTACAACAAAGTATTGTTACGGTCCCGACAGTTTCCCCATATGACACGAGTCTATAGAAATTGCGTTACTACAAAGTACATTCAGCAGATGCTTTCATTACAACGAAGTGACCTTGAAATGCCTGAATGAATCATCCACAGAGCAGTTAGATCTGTGGTCACAGCTCAGATGTGCACGTTTGCACAACGATCCCCAAACAGAAACATTGTAAAAAAAATTCTTTCTTCGAACTTTCCTCGTACTGGTTTTTTTTTGCTGTTTTTGTTTTCTGTGGTTTTCAGTGATACCTTTTTCTTATTGCTTGTCAACATTTGAAAAACATCCATTTGGAATTTAACTCATTGTCACCCTCCTATAGAAACGGCAGACACGAAAAAAACGATAACAGTGTTAATGTTTGTGATGTGCAATCTGTTGGAATGGCAAATGCAAAGTATACATCTTTGTTATATGCAAAAAAAGAAGAAAAATCTCAGATTGCAAACGTATGCGAACTGCTTAATAACTTAATAATAATAGAAATGTTATGTAAATTGTGTATAAAACTGCCCCCCCCGACCAGTCCGTGGAAAAATTTGCATCTAATAAAGTGGTCCTTGCTGTCAAAAAGGTTGGGGACCACTGCTCTAAGGGACTCCAGGTTTAAGTTTATTGTAAGTTTATATGTAAGTTTATTAAGCACGGTCAGTGATAACATTAGTAGTTTTAATTATAAAGGAGAATAAAAATCGATTGGTATACCATTGCCACTAAATACAGTCATATGAAAAAGTTTGGGAACCCCTCTCAGCCTGCATAATAATTGACTCTCTTTTCAACAAAAAATATAACAGTGGTATGTCTTTCACTTCCTAGGAACATCTGAGTACTGCGGTGTTTTCCGAACAAAGATTTTTAGTAACGCAGTATTTAGTCGTATGAAATTAAATCAAATGTGAAAAACTGGCTGTGCACAAATGTGGATCCCCTTGTCATTTTGCTGATTTGAATGCCTGTCACTGCTCAATGCTGATTACTTGCAACACCAAATTGGTTCGATTAGCTTGTTAAGCCTTGAACTTCATAGACAGGTGTGTCCAATCATGAAATATAAAGGTATTTAAGGTGGTCAATCGCAAGTTGTGCTTCCTTCCCTTTGACTCTCCTCTGAAGATTGACAGCATGGGATCCTCAAAGCAACTCTCCAAAGATCTGAAAACAAAGATTGTTGAGTCTCCTGGTTTAGGGGAAGGCTACAAAAAGCCATCTCAGAGGTTTAAACTGTCAGTTTCAACTGTAAGGAATGGAATCAGGAAATGGAAGGCCACAGGCACAGTTGCTGTTAAAACCAGCAGGTCTGGCAGGCCAAGAAAAATACAGGAGCGGTATATGAGCAGGATTGTGAGAATGGTTACAGACAACCCACAGATCACCTCCAAAGACCTGCAAGAACATCTGGCTGCAGATGGTGTATCTGTACATCGTTCTACTGTACAATTCAGCGCAATTTACACAAAGAACATCTGTATGGCAGGGTGATGAGAAAGAAGCCCTTTCTGCACTCACGCCACAAACAGAGTCACCTGTTGTATGCCAATGCTCATTTAGACAAGCCAGATTCATTTTGGAACAAAGAGCTTTGGACTGATGAGACAAAAATGGAGTTATTTGGTCATAACAAAAAGCACTTTGCATGGCAGACGAAGAACACCGCATTCCAAGAAAAACACCTGCTACCTACTGTCAAATTTGGTGGAGGTTCCATCATGCTGTGAGGCTGTGTGGCTAGTTTAGGTACTGGGGCCCTTGTTAAAGTCGAGGGTCTGATGAATTCAACCCAATATCAACAAATTCTTCAGGATAATGTTCAAGCATCAGTCACAAAGTTGAAGTTATGCAGGGGTTAGATATTCCAACAAGACAATGACCCAAAACACAGTTCGAAGTCTACAAAGGCATTCATGCAGAGGGAGAAGTACAATGTTCTGGAATGGCCGTCACAGTCCCCTGACTTGAATATCATCGAAAATCTATGGGATGATTTGAAGCAGGCTGTCCATCAAATTGAACTGAACTGGAGAGATTTTGTATGAAGAATGGTCAATAATACCTCCATCCAGAATCCAGACACTCATCAAAGGCTATAGGAGGACAGCGTCTAGAGGCTGTTAGATTAGCAAAAGGAGGCTCAACTAAGTATTGATGTCATATCTCAGTTGGGGTGCCCAGATTTATGCACCTGTTTAATTTTGTTATGATGCATATTGCATATTTTCTGTTCATCCAATAAACTTAATGTCACTGCTGAAATACTACTGTCTCCATAAGGCATGTCAGATATTAAAAGGAAGTTGCTACTTTGAAAGCTCAGCCAATGACAAACAAAAATCCAATGAATGAAGAGGGATTCCCAAACGTTTTCATATGACTGTACCATTGAAGTCCAAATCTATGGGCTACCCTCTATGATTGTAGCAACTATTCCAGTTACCAGTTTTTCAAGATATAAGCTCATGCAGTACATAAATAGTGAAATATCCAGGGCTTGAGACACAATGGCTTACTAACAGTGAAAACACACATAAAACAAATGGACTCATTCATTTTTAAATAGCAATTGTCCACTTCAAAGAGGTTATAAGTTCTGAATTAGGCCAAAGGCACCTGAAAAACAAAGCAAAATGATATAAAAATGTATAAGAAAATAAGATCTTTATTTGAACAAAACTGGCATAAGCAGCTTCTTTAAAGACACTGCATTATTTTTAATGCTTTAATGTGCTGACATGATATTTTATTAATGATTTTTTTCCACTGAATTTTATCAGACAGATTGTTTTCTGTTCGTGACACAGAATTCCATTAAGAAAATGTAACTGAAAATAAGTGAAAAATAAAACACAGATGATGTAGTGATAACAGAGTGCCAGTACTAGCAGGCATGAATGCAATAATGAGTTCAGATGTTCCATTTTGGTCAACGTATTTTAATACAGTTTGAAAGAGGAATCTGTTTATCCGTAAGGCCAAAGATTGGAGTAGCCCTCCTGCTGCTTAAACATGATGAAATGTATTGCTTTCCTGAAAGTTCAACAGATTAAAATATTATTTTTACATTATGTCTTTGCTGATTTTTCATAAATATTGGTCTAAAAATCATGTTTTATTTAACAATCACTATCAATTATCAAACTCAGTGAGAAAGTCTCGTCCCAGGATTTCATTTTATAATATATATATATATATATATATATATATATATATATATATATACAGTATATATATGTATATATATATATATATATATATAGCAAAAGAACATACTGTATATAAAATATATAAATTCATATGCATATATATCTATTAAGCACCTTGAGCATAAATAAAATATATAGTCAATCTATCTGTTAGTAAAGAAAGAAAATGACAAAGCAAGTTTTCTTTAGACGGTCGTCACCCAAACGTCCCAAGATGGAAGCTTTTTAAGGAGACTCAGAGGAAGAGGTGTGTTCAGTAGACCAAAAACTAGAACTGACATCATTGGAGGCCAGAAGTAGAAGAGAGGCCTTAAATGACAGCACCAAACTCTGGCTCGGAGGATAATTACTATCAAATGAGTCCTGAGGTTCTCTTAATTGCACTTCTGTGACTATAAATACTATATATATATATATATATATATATATATACAGTGTATCCGGAAAGTACTCACAGCGCATCACTTTTTCCACATTTTGTTATGTTACAGCCTTATTCCAAAATGGATTAAATTCATTTTTTTCCTCAGAATTCTACACACAACACCCCATAATGACAATGTGAAAAAAGTTTACTTGAGGTTTTTTCAAATTTATTAAAAATAAAAACATTGAGAAAGCACATGTACATAAGTATTCACAGCCTTTGCCGTGAAGCTCGAAATTGAGCTCAGGTGCATCCTGTTTCCCCTGATCATCCTTGAGATGTTTCTGCAGCTTCATTGGAGTCCACCTGTGGTAAATTCAGTTGACTGGACATGATTTGGAAAGGCACACACCTGTCTATATAAGGTCCCACAGTTGACAGTTCATGTCAGAGCACAAACCAAGCATGAAGTCAAAGGAATTGTCTGTAGACCTCTGAGACAGGATTGTCTCGAGGTACAAATCTGGGGAAGGTTACAGAAAAATTTCTGCTGCTTTGAAAGGTCCCAGTGAGCACAGTGGCCTCCATCATCCGTAAGTGGAAGAAGTTTGAAACCACCAGGAATCTTCCTAGAGCTGGCCGGCCATCTAAACTGAGCAATCAGGGGAGGAGGGCCTTAGTCAGGGAGGTGACCAAGAACCCGATGGTCACTCTGTCAGAGCTCCAGAGGTCCTCTGTGGAGAGAGGAGAACCTTCCAGAAGGACAACCATCTCTGCAGCAATCCACCAATCAGGCCTGTATGGTAGAGTGGCCAGACGGAAGCCACTCCTTAGTATCATATTCAAAAAGACTTGAGGCTGTAATTGCTGCCAAAGGTGCATCGACAAAGTATTGAGCAAAGGCTGTGAATACTTATGTACATGGGATTTTTTTATTTTTAATAAATTTGGAAAAACCTCAAGTAAACTTTTTTCACATTGTCATTATGGGGTGTTGTATGTAGAATTCTGAGGAAAAAAATGAATTTAATCCATTTTGGAATAAGGCTGTAACATAACAAAATGTGGAAAAAGTGATGCGCTATGAATACTTTCCGGATGCATTGTATATACTGTATGTACATATATATATATATATATATATATATACAGTAATCCCTCCTCCATCGCGGGAGTTGCGTTCCAGAGCCACCCGCGAAATAAGAAAATCTGCGAAGTAGAAACCATATGTTTATATGGTTATTTTTATATTGTCATGCTTGGGTCACAGATTTGCGCAGAAACACAGGAGGTTGTAGAGAGACAGGAACTTTATTCAAACACTGCAAACAAACATTTGTCTCTTTTTCAAAAGTTTAAACTGTGCTCCATGACAAGACAGAGATGACAGTTCCGTCTCATAATTAAAAGAATGCAAACATATCTTCCTCTTCAAAGGAGTGCTTGTCAGGAGCAGTGACTGTCACAGAGATAGAGAGAAAAGCAAACAGATCAATAGGGCTGTTTTTCTTTTAAGTATGTGAAGCACCGCGGCACAAAGCTGTTGAAGGCGGCAGCTCACAGGAGCAGACAAAGTGAGAGTTTGTTTTTCAATCAAAAATCAATACGTGCCCTTCGAGCTTTTAAGTATGCGAAGCTCCGTGCAGCATGTCGTTTCAGGAAGCAGCTGCACAAAAGATCACAACGTGAAGATAATCTTTCAGCATTTTTAGACAAGCGTCCCTATCGTCTAGGTGTGCGAACAGCCCCCCTGCTCAATCCCCCTACGTCAGGATCAGAGAAAGTCAGCGCAAAAGAAAGAGAAAAGTAAGCTGGGTAGCTTCTCAGCCATCTGCCAATAGCGTCCCTTGTATGAAATCAACTGGGCAAACCAACTGAGGAAGCATGTACCAGAAATTAAAAGACCCATTGTCCGCAGAAACCCGCGAAGCAGCGAAAAATCCGCGATATATATTTAAATATGCTTACATATAAAATCCGCGATGGAGTGAAGCCGCGAAAGGCGAAGCGCGATATAGCGAGGGATTACTGTATATATATATATATATATATATATATATATATATATATATATATATATATATATATATATATATATATATATACAGACATTGTCATGTGAAAGAAAAATTGTGGAGCCAAACGGGCAAACCCTGTTTAATGTAAGCAAAACAAAAGTATTATTACTGGCTAAAGAAAAAAAATCCATCCAATCCAGCCTCTAGATCTATACAGAAAAGTAGGAACAGATTTGCTTCAGGTAGCTCGGGCCACATCTGCAGTCAGTGTGAGACATGATACTACTGTACAGACAAGCCTCGTTTTAATCAATCCCGTCAGGAAGGGTCTACGTCAAGTCCCATCAGCAAAGAAAGGACAGTTAGCGGCAGCACCTCCTCTCAGGGTGTGGTGGTATTGCTTACTTTAATTAAGCCTTGAAGATGATCTCCATGTCACGTGTGACAATATTTATATACAGGGTGTCCATAAAGTCCATGTGCAATTTAAAATAATTGTAACTTTGTAAGTATACAGTATGTGATATAGAAAGAATCTGTAAAAAGGATTAGGATTTTATTGTTCTTGTTCATTTTCAACATGTCCACCATCATTACTAATATAAAGGGTAATATGATTCTATAGTTCTCAGAAAACATTTTCAAGCTTATTTTCAGTAATACCAGCAATCACATCAGTTATCCTAGCTTGCCAGTCTTCTAAAGATCGAGGTTTGGTTGAAAAAGCATTACTTTTTACATGTCCCCATAAAAAGAAATCCAATGGAGTCAAATCTGGAGAACGTGGAGACCAAGAAAATGGTCCACCTCTTCCAATCCATCTGTTACTGAATTTCTCATGTAGAAACTGTCCAACATGCAAAGCAAACTGATAAGGAGCACCATTATGTTGAAACACTGTATTCTCTATCAATCCTAATTGTTCAAGTTGAGGAATAAAGTCATTTTGCAGCATTTCTAAATAGCTATCACCATTAACAACACGTCCTTCAAAAAATAATGGCCTTATGACTCGATTTTTTCGCAAAGCACACCACACATTAACTTTAGGAGAATCTCTTTCATGTTCAACAGACTCATGTGGATTTTCAGTTCCCCAAATACGGCAAAATTAAAACTTTCTAATCCTTTTTATGAATTCTTTCTATCACATATACTTACAAAGTTACAACTATTTTAAATTGCACATGGACTTTATGGACACCCTGTATATATATATATATATATACATGTGACAGTAAAGTTAATATGTACGGTAACTGTTTTCATTTGTAAAAATGAATCAAAATCCACCAGCATTTAAGTGACTTTAACAGGCAGTTACATTTCTTCTTGCTGCACTTCAAACATCTTGCAATGCTTTTGTGCCACACAGTAGTAGAGCAAAAATTTTAATTAAAACCCCCGTGGTGCTTCTCACATAAGAAATGTACCGAACTTATGCCTCATACAGTCATAGAGCAACGGGTCAGAATCTTATTAGGTAAAAAAGAAAGTCAAATCCCCTGTTTGAAATAATAAGAAATGAAGTTCATGTGGGCTGCAGTGTATTGCTGTTATGCCGGTCAGGGAAACTGATGCACTCAGATTCTAAATGGCAATTCCAATCTTTTCTTTTTTTTTTCCTAAATGGACATTAATTGGTAAACTTTGGTCACCTTTCACCAGTAATTAAAAATGCCTGCCGGATTTTATAGAAAGTCAAGTGATGTTAATTTTTGCATTTTAAACTGTTGTGCTGCACAGTTTTCACAACTTATTTTCAGACTGCTTTGACTACGAGCAGTTTAAGTCATTGTAAACTTTCTCCCCTGGCCTGTGTCCTTTCTTGATGCAGAGCAGACTAGATACCCGTCCCTTTTGTAACCATGTCAGAAATAAAATCAGACGAGGGAAGTATGGTACAAAAAGAGATATAGAGTATGTATTTAACTTGCTTTAAAAAGGTAACTTCCACTCTCATAATACAACGGATAATTGATTTATACGTACATATTCAGGCCGGAGAGAAGCCAAGGAACCGAACAGTCATCACAGCCAGTTCTTCAGGTGGGGAAATGCTGACGACTATATGCCCAATCTGGCAGGAATGTTCGACAGCAAGGAGACGCTTCTGACTTTGTGATGGATCCTCATTATTATAACCACGCACATATTTACATATTCATTGAATTCTCGTCAGATATGGGCAACTGCCAGACATAGAATTCTTGACAGATATGGGCAACGGCCAGATGGGCTGTTTATTTCTGGACTGAACCCAAATAACACCAGTCACCTGTTCTCATCATTTATGTCTTCTATAGACTGTTAAAATAGCCAGTCTGTGTGCCTTTCACATGCCTCTGTCCATCTTCTCTGGCAGTTTCCTTCTGTCAACTGAATTGCACGGCTTTGAAATTAACTTCAAGGCAATGGGTCAGGCCTGCTTTATCCAATACAAATCCCTTCCCATGGAATTCGTACTTAAATTGGCTGCACACCCATTAGGGCAACGGTCCTGCAGTGCAGTCTTCCAGTTGTTTGTGTCACGAATCTCCCATCCACAATCAGCTAGCTTGCCTCACGTGTCTTTTCTGTCAGCTGGCTTACCTAAATGTGTCTAATTTCTGCTCATATGAGTAAAATCAGACACAGTGAAATACATTTTACAGATCATAGTGACATACTGTGAACGTTGGCTACAGCAGGCAGGTCCTTTGTCCCCCGTGACTTTTTCGTGAGTCATACGGGCATACAAGGAGGTCAGACTGAAGAGTGGGGGATAACAGAAGATCAGGGGATTAACACTTTGAATGTGAGGTACGAGTTAAGTCGTATCTCAATGGACCTGCCAAAACACGACATACGAGAGAACTCGTACCTCAGTATGCAGCCAGCTTAAGGTGAGCATTGCTGTCATGTCTCAGTTTTCTATTAAAATGCTGCCATCTAGTGGGTAACCATAGAATTTTGTTTTTTGGTGGGTGGCAGCAGCTTGCAGAAAGTAATGCTATAAAAAGTGAATTAATAGTAATTTCATTGTAAAAAAGAATAAAGCTGCAAATGTTTTGAAACAACTAGATTTATTGCAAGATGAACATTTTGATTATAATGAGAGTGATCGAGATAGTGACAATCAATTTAATGATGTGGAACCTGTAGGCTCTGGCACTGGTGCAGATCGCTGGCCCGTAGGCATTTCTTCATCACAAGGTGCCCATCTTGTCATGACTATCAGGACAACACAACATGGACCACTGAGAACAGGAAGTCACCAACTACCAAATGTGTTGTGTGCATTGTGGACAGTGCAAAGAAATGCGTTATATTTACGGCACATGTGCTTCTCAACTTGCACTCTGTGTGGTGCCAACTTTCAAGAACTGTCATTCAATTGTAGACTTTTAGTTATGTTGCTGTTGAAAATAAGGTAATTAACAGTTGCTTTATATTTTAACAGAGTGTGGTAGAAATTGCAAGGTTGTGGGGTCTAGCGTCTGTGGGGCATCTGTTGGCGAAGAAAGATTCACGGATCTTGACTTTGCTGATGATGGTGTGATCTTCATGAAGTCAAAGGAGGCTCTGATCTTGGTTTTCAGTGAGGAGTCTGAGTGTCTGGGCTTCCGAGTGTCCTGATAAAAACCAACAACTAAGGCCTTTAATGACCTCTTGGGCACGGCCATCAGCAGTGTGTCTGTTTGCGGAGAGAGTGTCGACCGCGTCGAGAGGTTTACTTACCTAAGCAGTGACATTCATGTCTCTGGTGACTCTCCCTGTGAAGTCAGTAAATGGATTGGGAGCAGGGCCGGATTAAGACGAAATTGGGCCTGATGCTGCAGCTCAAAAAAGGCCTATTTTTTCTCAGCATTGGTGCATGTGCATTTGACACTCACTGTACACGCGCACTCAGACCGACTAAGGAGCTTTAACTGCTTGCGACGCAACCAGCCAGCCTTTAATGAACATGAATAATAATAACGACGTAGTATCGTAACAACTCAAGATTAACATGAAACTATGTAACATCAACATTCAATAGCAATTGTCTGAAAAGTGCACTTAATGCAGAAAACCTAATAATGAAATACACAAAATTTTGCAATTCTCTTACGAAGCAGAGTAAGAAAAAATTAATTTATAGAGACATTGGGTCAAAGTGACTCAGTTCAGGCTCTTGAGGGTAAAAATTTGTCCACGATTTAAATTTTATAATAGACCAGAATCCTGTCAAGGATTTTAAAAATTCTAAACATCCATGCCGGGCCCGCGGGCCAGCTTATAGTTTTACCTTTACAGATAACCATTTAAATAGCCATCGATTTTTACTGTACAACTAACTTTCAAGGTGAAAAATATTACTACGTGGCACTTACCGAACAATAATAAAGTGGCAAGAATCCCTAAGATATTGCAAAAAACGCAGCTAAATTACTAAGTAAACTGTTTAACGTAAAATTGATAGCATTAACTTGAAATCTTCGGTTAACAATAAACACAACAACGTTATAGTTACGTCACAGCGCAAAGAACAATAGTAACTGTATAATAAGTAACGCTGTGTCTAGGCGTCCGAAAGTAGGACTCCAAATTTCATTCTAAGAATTATTTTGAGGTTAACATAGCAAAGGAAAACTGTTCAGCTTCCAGAAAATTCTCGTCTGTTTTCATCTGGGCCTATTTCAGGAATGGGCCTAATGCTGCAGCATCAATAGCACCCACCTTAATCCGGCCATGATTGGGAGAGCATGGGGAGTCATGAGGTCACTGGAAAGGAGTGTGTGACGCTTCTGATATCTTTGCAAAAGGACGAAGGTTCAAGTCTTTACAGTCCTGGTGCTTCCTGTCTGCTATATGTTTGCGTGACATGGACGCTATCCAGTGACCTGAGATGAAGACTGGACTCCTTCAGTACTGTGTCTCTTTGGGGAATCTTTGGGTACTACTGGTTTAACTTTGTGTTGCCCATGGAGTCCCAAATGATGCACTTTACCTGCATTGTGAGGGAGCGTCAGTCATGGCACTATGGCCATGTGGCGCGATTCCCCGAGAATGATCCGGCTTAAAGGACCCTCATTGTTGAGGACCCGAGTGGCTGGACCAGGCCAAGGGGTCACCAACTTAACACCTGGCTACGGCAGATAAAGGGTCATTTCCGCAGGATGGGACTGGACTGCGTGTCAGCCTGGGGGACTGCCAACCAGGATCCTGAGCTGTTTCGTTATGTGAGAAGTGTGGAAGAAAATTATGAATACAGACACCCCCCACTGGAATGCCTCGATTTTAGCAATAAAACACAGACAGGAGAAAGCATCAATCATTATTCTTTATCTAAATCTCTGAAGTGGTAACAAGTGCATTACATGTTAGCCACATGCTAGAAAGAAAAAAGTGTCCTCTGCACTCTATTTATACAATCCATTGATTAGGTCACTACTCAAAAAAAGGAATTCATTACATAATCAGAAAACTTTTACCATGATTGGTTACACCCAGTTGCTAGCAGGGCATGGCAGATGTTGATACCTGAAATGACCACAATTCGATTGATAGTCCTGTTTGCTTAGGATGTACATGACATTTTAAATGTATTATTTTTATCCTTATTTTAGGAGATGTGTGAGTTTCTCCACATACACCTTGTTTCTCATGGTTTAAAAGAAAAGAACAATGGCCTATATATATATATATATATATAAATATACTGTATATTATGATCCAGCTGGGTACAAAAACAGGAAACTTAGTACTATAGAAGAATGGTTATGCCATAAATATAACATATTTCTCTTAAGGGGTTATATAAAATAACAAGAAATACATTTACAGTGCATCCGGAAAGTATTCACAGCGCATCACTTTTTCCACATTTTGTTATGTTACAGCCTTATTCCAAAATGGATTAAATTCATTTTTTTTCCTCAGAATTCTACACACAACACCCCATAATGACAACATGAAAAAAGTTTACTTAAGATTTTTGCAAATTTATTAAAAATAAAAAAACTGAGAAATCCCATGTCCATAAGTATTCACAGCCTCTGCTCAATACTTTGTCGATGCACCTCTGGCAGCAATCACAGCCTCAAGTCTTGTTGAATATGATGCCACAAGCTTGGCACACCTATCCTTGGCCAGTTTCGCCCATTCCTCTTTGCAGCACCTCTCAAGCTCCATCAGGTTGGATGGGAAGCGTCGGTGCACAGCCATTTTAAGATCTCTCCAGAGATGTTCAATCAGATCCAAGTCTGGGCTCTGGCTGGGCCACTCAAGGACATTCACAGAGTTGTCCTGAAGCCACTCCTTTGATATCTTGGCTGTGTGCTTAGGGTCGTTGTCCTGCTGAAAGATGAACCGTCGCCCCAGTCTGAGGTTAAGAGCGCTCTGGAGCAGGTTTTCATCCAGGATGTCTCTGTACATTGCTGCAGTCATCTTTCTCTTTATCCTGACTAGTCTCCCAGTTCCTGCCGCTGAAAAACTTCCCCACAGCATGATGCTGCCACCACCATACTTCACTGTAGGGATGGTATTGGCCTGGTGATGAGCGGTGCCTGGTTTCCTCTAAACGTGACGCCTGGCATTCACACCAAAGAGTTCAATCTTTGTCTCATCAGACCAAAGAATTTTCTTTCTCATGGTCTGAGAGTCCTTCAGGTGCCTTTTGGCAAACTCCAGATGGGCTGCCATGTGCCTTTTACTAAGGAGTGGCTTCCGTCTGGCCACTCTACCATACAGGCCTGATTGGTGGATTGCTGCAGAGATGGTTGTCCTTCTGGAAGGTTCTCCTCTCTCCACAGATGACCTCTGGAGCTCTGACAGAGTGACCATCGGGTTCTTGGTCACCTCCCTGACTAAGGCCCTTCTCCCCCGATTGCTCAGCTCTAGGAAGAGTCCCGGTGGTTTCGAACTTCTTCCACTTACAGATGATGGAGGCCACTGTGCTCATTGGGACCTTCAAAGCAGCAGAAATTTTTCTGTAACCTTCCCCAGATTTGTGCCTCGAGACAATCCTGTCTCAGAGGTCTACAGACAATTCCTTTGACTTCATGCTTGGTTTGTGCTCTGACATGAACTGTCAACTGTGGGACCTTATATAGACAGGTGTGTGCCTTTCCAAATCATGTCCAGTCAACTGAATTTACCACAGGTGGACTCCAATTAAGCTGCAGAAACATCTCAAGGATGATCAGGGGAAACAGGATGCACCTGAGCTCAATTTTGAGCTTCACGGCAAAGGCTGTGAATACTTATGTACATGTGCTTTCTCAATTTTTTTATTTTTAATAAATTTGCAAAAACCTCAAGTAAACTTTTTTCACGTTGTCATTATGGGGTGTTGTGTGTAGAATTCTGAGGAAAAAAATGAATTTAATCCATTTTGGAATAAGGCTGTAACATAACAAAATGTGTAAAAAGTGATGCGCTGTGAATACTTTCCGGAAGCACTGTATCATACTGCGGTGGGCTGGCACCCTGCACGGGATTTGTTCCTGCCTTGCGCCTTGTGTTGGCTTTGATTGGCTCCAGCAGACCCCTGTGACCCTGTAGTTAGGATATAGCGGGTTGGAAAATGACTGACTTGACTGGCTGACATTCATCATGGCGAATAATAACATAACAGCATCAGCTTTTAAGCATAAGCTCAGAAGGATATGAAACTCAGACACATGCCAGTTGCACATTGGAGCAGGGTTCAAATTCAACTCTTATAGGGGTGCAGCAATGTGCTGTACCAGTGCATGCTCCCCAACCTGACCTGACCTGTGGTAGAAATCAACACCTTAATTAAAGAATAGAAACGTATCCTATAACAGGATAAATCTGATAAAACCTTTGAGTCAGTAATCACTCATTGAACTTATTGAACCAGCAGCATCAAGCTGAGGAAGGAGCATCGTTCACAGCAGGCTGTTACAGCAGGTCAGAATGACCAGAGAAACAAAGGATAGAAGTTAATTTTATGATCTATTGAATTTATATACGGTGTGTGGGGAATAGCCTGGACACAGACAGGTAGACATTGTTTTAATGCACCATACACGTTTATTTACAATATTTTACAATAAAGTGAACACGCACACCCCAGTGCCGCAGCACCAATCACCCCAAAGTCCAGGCCTCACAATGCCTGCCTCTCTCTCTCTCTCTCTCTCTCTCTCTCTCTCTCTCTCTCTCTCTCTCTTCAGGTCAGCCTTGTCTCCTCTCCTCCGAGCTCCGTCCTCTTCCACCCGACTCTAGCCATCGAACGAAAGGAGGTGGCTCCTTTTATATGCACCCGGATGTGCTCCAGGTGTCTCTTGATTAGCTTCTGCCGGCACTCCCCAGTGTGGCGGAAAGGCCAGCTGTGCACCCGGAACCACTCCAGGTGTCCCTGGTCTTATTCCCCCCCAACACCTCCGGGTGTGGCGGAAGTGCTGAAGGCCAGGGCTCCACCTGGCGGTGACCACGGGCCCCTATAGGGTTGAGCTTCTAAGCCAGGGGTTCTCAACGTCGGTCCTGGGGACCCCCTGTCGCTGCAGGTTTTTGTTCCAACCAGCTTCTGTTTTTAATTGAACTCCTGGGCTAATTAAGTGAACTGATATTTTTTTGTTTAGGGAACAATATAGAAATTAGAAAAGTAAGTTTGCTAAAAAAAAAAAACAATATTAAAATGTACCAAGCAGTTATATAGGAATAATGTATTTTTTTTCTTTTTAACAGTACTTTCATCTGATTTTCATTCTACTTTTCAAGGTGTTCTAATTGTTTAATTAATCCGTTATTTACTAATTAGTGGGTCTGACGCTAAAGTAGTTGCAGCCTTTGATTATTCAGTGTGTTGTTTGCCAGCGTGTCTGCTCTGCTCGTTTTAAGTTGTCATTATTAAGATACAACGAACGGGGAAAAACTGCACAGAGAAAGGGCGAAGTATAATGAAATCAACAAAAGAAAGTTAAGCATTTAAATCTATAGTAAAAGCAGAAATTTTATAAATGTCTTTTATAAATGTAAAAATCGTGCTGCTATGCTCAGTGTTATCAGGTGTTGTCACTGATTAGGAATCTGGTTGGAACAAAAACCTGCAGCCACATGGGGTCCCCAGGACCGAGTTTGAGAAACACTGTCTAAGCTCTGTCCCCGTGGACCCCAAAGCCACCAGGACAGTCGCCCCCTATTGGTCTGCAGGAGGTGTAAGCCCTCCTCCGGTCCTTCAGGGCATCCTGGCTTGGTACCACCCCGAGTCACTCACCACAGGTGTCAATCAATGCTTACGTTTACTCGGGTTGGTTCGTTGGTTTACACCCAAATGACTTATATAAAATAAAAGTCTTATTACATTATATTCTGGCTTTTCTTATACCTTCAGGGTTGAGCCACCACCCTTGAAATTTCTATGCAATAGAACAACTGTCCAGTCTGGTTGTTCACGGGACATCTGCTAACGTCTTAGTCATCTTTCAGTACATTTTGTGCATTACATCTTTGTTTCTGTTGTTCACTTGACCGTTATCTGGTTTCCTGTTATGTCTGATCAGGTTTCTGATATTTATTAACCCTTGATTCTATTTCTTTAAGATAAATGCTATGTTACCCTAAAATGATTCTTCTACAAGAGTAATTGCTGATAATAAAACTGCTGCTTTCTAATACATGTCTTTATGTGTTTTACAAATTCTTCATTTATCAGACATGCAAAGATCTGTACTGCAGCGTCCTGGTAAGAAATGGTCCAGCAATCAATGTGTTAAGCCCCTGAAGCCTCGCACACAAAGCCATTGATTTGGAGACAATTTTAGAAAAGCATATCTGTGTATAAGATATAAAGGGTGCAAATATAAATCTTACAAAATACCAAGATCAAGAAGACAGTGCCATTAAAAGATTTTCAAAGGTGAAACATGTACTTGTGTTGTAGGGGAATGGACACTATCAATAAAACAAACAAAGAAACAAACAATAAAGTATGGACTATATGGCATTTTAGCAGAAAGCGCAGAATGAAATGTATGTTGTATTTGAAGTGCAGCAGAGTCATTAGGGGAAGGGTGAAAAACTGGCAAGCAGAAAAACGAAATTCAATCCCGCAAAGGAGAGATCTTAGCCATTACAGGCCAATAAGTGTCACATTTACACTGTGTAGTTAATGGAGACTACAGTCACAATAGTCCTAGAGATAAACGTGCAGCAATTGTCAGATTGATATAGCCAGGGTAGATTACTCTCAGCACACAACAATGCAGTATGAGTTTTTTCACTGAGAAAGAAAATATACTGTATAAGGCACCGTTTACAGCTTTCCACAGAATGTAAAGGTTAATCTTAGTAGATTCCATACAGTTGTGAAAGAATTGGACAAACACAGGAAAAGGTTTGGGAGCAGCCACCTGTATACTTGAAGTAGGTTACCAGTGATGAAGGTTTGGTTAGGGTTAAACAGTCCGTACTCCAGTCCAACAAAACGAACGAACGAAGAGACGAGCAAACATGGCGGCTTTAAAGTTAGGCAGGGAAAGTGATGTCATCGGGGCAGGAAAGTGAATGAAGAGAAGGTAAGGAAACACGTTTCCCTGTACACTGAAATTCTTTCTTTGCTCTCCACACCAAATGGCAATGGTTAATAAACCAACGTATAAAGATAAACATAAATAATAAGTAGCAGATAGACAATAAGTAACAGAGGCAGCATAAAGTATAAAAACAGAATAGAAGTATAAAGTGTAATGTGCAGGTAGGTGTGTGATGGACAAGTCCAATACAGTTACAGTTGTGTGAGGTAGATAGAATGAGGTGGCCCACGGTTATAAACTCCAGTCAGTTATTTAGGAGTCTAATGGCCTTGGGGAAGAAAGAGTTCTTTAGCCTGGAAGTCCTGCATTTCATACTTCTTTACCTCCTGCCTGAGGGTAGAAATGTGAACAGTTCATGTTGGGGGTGGTTGGGGTCCCTGAGGATCGAGGCAGTTCTCTTTCGGACTCTGCAGTTGTAGATGCTCTGCAGAGAGGGCAGTGGAGTCCCGGTGATCTTCTCAGCAGTCTTTACCACTCTCTGCAGGTGTTTGCAGTCCATAGCAATAGTGCTGCCATACCACACGGTGATGCAGCTGGTCAAGATGCTCTCAACAATGAAGCTGTAAAAGTTGCCGAGGATCTTAGTCGACATATCAAACTTCCTCAGCCTCCTTAGAAAGTACAGCTGCTGTTGAGCCCTCTTGACCAGCTGTGTGGTGTTAAATGTCCAAGTGACGTCCTCACTGATGTAGAGGCCCAGGTATTTAATGCTGCTCACCCTCTCCACTTCAAGCCCTCGGACGAACTGTGCCCGGTGAGGTCTCCTCTCCTTCCTCATGTCCACTGTCATCTCCTTTGTCTTGCCTGTGTTGAGGGTGACGCCAGACTGTCCACCTCCCTCTTGTAGGCCGCCTCATCCCCACCAGTGATGCGTCCTATCACTGCGGTGTCATCTGTGAACTTTAAGATGATGTTGTTTTTGTGGGAGGTGACACAGTCATGGGTGAACAGGGTGTAGAGGATGGGGCTGAGGACGCATCCCTGTGGGGTGCCTGTGTTTGTGATAATGGTGGCTGAAATCCTATTACCAATCCTGACAGACTAGGGCCTGCCAGTCAGAAAGTCTAGGAGCCAGTCACAGAGGGTGGGGTGCAGGCCAAGTGCAGACAGTTTATGGGTGAGTTTATGGGGGGTAACCATGTTAAGGGTGGAGCTGCAGTCAACAAAGAGTATCCTGATGTAGGAGTCTTTGTTCTCCAAATGGCAGAGGGAATAATGTAGTGCAGCCGCGATGGCATCTGAGGTGGACAAGCAAACATGGCAGCTTTAAAGTCAGGCAGGGGAAGTGATGTCATCAGGGCCGGAAACCAGAAGTGATGTCCTCAGTGCCAGAACCGAATTTGACATCCTCTGGGCTGGAACCAGAAGTGATTTCCCCGGGACCAGAACCGGAAGTGACGTCATCGAATCTGGGCAAAATTTCCTGTGAAAGGATCAGTGCACCCCGCCAACCACTGATCTGGTGTGGAATTATCTTCAGTTGAGCACTCCTTGTGTAATTTAGGGCCATACAAACAATAAATTGTTGTTTTCAAATTATACCAAAAGCTAATTTGTTACAGAGAGACTTGGACAGCATGCAGGCTTGGGCAGACATGTGACAGATGTTATTTAATGCAAGTAAATGTAAAGTTTTGCAAAATGACACCTTTTATCGGCTAACTAAAAAGATTACACTATGCAAGGTTTTGAGGCACTTCAGGTCCCTTCTTCAGGCAAGATGTAATTCCAAAAGGAAATTCAGATGCATACAGCAGCAGAAACATAAAAACAAGAATATGTATTCAAAGGACAAATACTACAGCCAATCAATCAATCAATCAATCAATCAATCAATCAATACATAAGTAAATAAATATTAGGGGGCTTGCCCCCTGCTAACTTCGCTCACCAACCCCCGGGGGCAGCTTAGCCATTCCAAGGGTGTCGGAACGCTCCTCCATTAGAGAAAGTGATTGTATTTAAAGAGATGATCTATAGAAGAGTATGCAGGGCGCCGGGATGAAGACAGTTTGATCGTTAGTTATTATAGAGAAAATCAGTTTCTTGAGTATTTCACTACAACGGTCTATTTTAAATACCAATGAATAATGAAACGTAGTTAAAAGTATGAAGAGGATGAAAAATGGAAAGGCCGTTGGTCCAGATGACATACCTATGGAAGCATGGAGGTGTTTAGGAGAAATGGCAGTGGAGTTTTTAATCAGATTGTTTAATGGAATCTTGGAAAGTGAGAAGATGCCTGAGGAGTGGAGAAGAAGTGTACTGGTGGTGATATTTAAGAATAAGGGGGGTGTGCAGAACTGTAGTAACTACAGGGGGATAAAATTGATGAGAGACAGCATGAAGTTATGGGAAAGAGTAGTGGAAGCTCGGTTAAGAAGTGAGGTGATGATTAGTGAGCAGCAGTGTGGTTTCATGCCAAGAAAGCGCACCACAGATGAGATGTTTGCTCTGTGGGTGTTGATGGAGAAGTTTAGAGAAGGCCAGAAGGAGTTGCATTGCGTCGTTGTGGACCTGGAGAAAGCATATGACAGGGTGCTTCGAGAGGAGTTGTGGTATTGTATGAGGAAGTCAGGAGAGGCAGAGAAGTACGTAAGAGTTGTACAGGATATGTACGAGGGAAGTGTGACTGTGGTGAGGTCTGCGGTAGGAGTGACGGAGGTGGGATTACATCAGGGATCGGCTCTGAGTCCTTTCTTATTTTCAATGGTGATGGACAGGTCGAGAGACGAGATTAGACAAGAGTCCCCGTGGACTATGATGTTTGCTGATGACTTTGTGATCTGTAGCGATAGTAGGAGCAGGTTGAGGAGACCCTGGAGAGGTGGAGATATGATCTAGAGAGGAGAGGAATGAAGGTCAGTAGGAACAAGACAGAATACATGTGTGTGAATGAGAGGGAGGTCAGTGGAATGGTGAGGGTGCAGGGAGTAGAGATGGCGAAGGTGGATGAGTTTAAATACTTGGGATCAACAGTACAGAGTAATGGGGATTGTGGATGAGAGGTAAAAAAGAGAGTGCAGGCAGGGTGGAGTGGCTGGAGAAGAGTCTCAGGAATGATTTGTGACAGACGGGTATCAGCAAGAGTGAAAGGGAACGGCTACCGGACGGTAGTGAAACTAGCTATATTATATGGGTTGGAGATGGTGGCACTGACCAGAAAGCAGGACACAGAGCTGGAGGTGGCAGAGTTAAAGATGCTAAGATTTGCATTGGGTGTGACGAGGATGGACAGGATTAGAAATGAGGACATTAGAGGGTCTGCTCAAGTTGGATGGTTGGGTGACAAAGTCAGAGAGGTGAGATTGCGTTGGTTAGGACATATGCAGAGGAGAGATGCTGGGTATATTGGGAGAAGGATGCTAAGGATAGGGCTGCCAGGGAAGAGGAAAAGAGGAAGGCTCTGAGGTTTATGGATGTGATGAGAGAGGACATGCAGGTGATGGGTGTAACAGGACAAGATGCAGAGGATAGAAAGATTTGGAAGAAGATGATCCACTGTGGCAACCCCTAACAGGAGCAGCCAAAAGAAGAAGAAGAAGTTAAAAGTAAAATGTAAAAGTAAAATTAAAGAAGGAGTTTGCATGTTCTCCCCGTGTCTACATGGGTTTCCTCTGGGCGCTCCGGTTTCCTCCCACAGTCCAAAGACATGCAGGTTAGGTGGATTGGCAATTCTAAACTGGCCCTAGTGTGTGCTTGGTGTGTGGGTGTGTTTGTGTGTGTCCTGCGGTGGGTTGGCACCCTGCCCGGGATTGGTTCCTGCCTTGTGCCCTGTGTTGGCTGAGATTGGCTCCAGCAGATCCTTGTGACCCTATGTTCGGATTCAGCGGGTTGGAAAATGGATGGATGGATGGAAAATTAAAGAAGTAAAACATAATAAAATGTAATAAAAAGTAAATAAAAAATTAAAGTAAATGAATACCTCCTCCGGTGGGCTGGCACCCTGCTTGGGGTTTGTTTCCTGCCTTTGCGCCCTGTGTTGGCTGGGATTGGCTCCAGCAGACCCCGTGACCCTGTAGTTAGGATATAGTGGGTTGGATAATGGATGGATGGATGCCTCATCAAAAACAATATTGTAATGTCCCTTTACCAGGCGGGAGAAATGAAACCACCTAGGCAAGTGGCTGTAGCAGTCCAAGACAAAGGTGTTATCGCTCTTCTGGCTTAACTGGACAATGCAAACTCCGAAAAAAAAACAACAAGCAGAAGAAGAACAACCACGTGTCACGCACCTCTCAGACTCATTTTTTAACCCCCTCCGTACCTCTCTTTATTTTGCAGAAAAAATTAATGGAATTCCCTTAACAATTTCCTACACCCCCCCCCCCCCCCCCCCCCCCCCAGCATCCCAGCGGCTGCTTTATTTAAGAGTGGCAGATGTGGCTCCTCTGCCCGGCCCTCTCCATAACACTCTGAGATCCCCATTTGATTTTCAGTGCACACTGCCTCGGTGGTAATTTATTTTCCAGACTGTTACAATATTATGAATTACTTTATTCTCTAACTTACATTCTATAAACGTTGGTTTTTCGCATTTCTGTTTTTGTATTGTTGGGGATATTTTTCTCTTTCTCGTTTATTGGACGATTCTCTTTGTTCTTCATTTTTATTCTATGCAGCTCTTTTTGGTTCATTCTCTTTTTTCGACGTTCATTATCATCTCTTCCTGCTCTTTTTGTATCGAGATCTAAAATTCGACATTTTTGAATAAATAATTTGCTTTTCTGCCTTGCCATTATAACTGACTGTGTTGAAGGGCGAGTTAGCAGCACTGAGAGTGTCACGGGGTGGGATGGAGAGAGGATGTGCACAGCAGTAGTAACGATTGGATGAGCAACATGGAGGGGAGTGGTCAAGGCTGAATAACGTGGACACAACGGAAGATGTTTTTTATATAATACAGCGAAATGTATATTGTGCAGAAATTTCAAAATGAACTTAAAGTCGGGAGGAAGCATTGAATTGCCTGATAACAATGGGCAAAAAAGATTCCCAGCGGCACTTCTAAGCACACAATGGTGGAATGAGTCTGTGGCTTAAAGTGTTCCAAGAATGCACCTCCTGGAGGGGATTTTTCATAATGGCATCCCATTGTGCCACCATCCTCTTTTCCACAAAATCTTCCAGTGTGTCCAGGGTTCGTACTGTGATGGCTCAGGCTTTTCTGATGAGTTTGTTCAAGCCTGGGTCTTCTTTTGTGCTCAAGTAGCTTCCTCGGGAGACCACAGCATAGACACCACACTGGCTACTATGGACTGGTAGAACATTTCCAGCAGCTTGCTGAATACATCAAAAGACCGGAGTCTCCTTAGCAAGTCTGGACCTTCTTGTTCAGCACCACTGTGTGGTCAGACCAGTCCAGTTTGTTGTTCATGTGAATCCCCAGGTACTCCCCTTGGATGGTGGCTGGTTTCAGAGGCTCCTTGGCACACCAGAAGTCCACCACCTACTCTTTTGTCTTGCTGATGTTGTGTTGCAGATGGTTCTCCCTCCACTACAAGTCCTCTGTACTCAGATTTGTCTCCATTATTACTGCAGCCTATGGTGGAGGAGTCAATTGAAAATGTCCTTAAATGGCAACGGTGATGGCTGGTGTTTTGTTGTGTCACAAAAAACAGATTCAAGAGTCATAAAAAGGTTTGGGGCAGCCACTCGTATTTTATTTCTTGCCTGCAAAAGGATAAATTGTTCACACTGATGTGCTCAGTACAGAGTCCAAAACAGAACTGATGAGTCAGGGTACATACGACGGCTTTAAAGGTCAGCATGTGAAGTGAGGTCATTCAGGGCGGAAGCGAAAAGGTCCTCTTCCATAGGCTCGGACCCGGACGTGACGTCATCAAATGGGCCGGAACTGGAAGTGACATCCTCAGAAGGGCCCAAACCGGAAGTGATGTCATTAGAAGGCCCAGAACCAGAAGTGGTGTCATCCGGGCCAGGCGGAATTTTCCGTGAACGGTCTGTAGGTGTGAGAAAAAAAGTCAGCACACTCCGTGACCCCCTGGTCTGGCGTGGAATTACTCTCATTTAGTTCCTTTAGCTGCCTCCCATGCGCACGTGTGACAGTTGCAAGGCTCTTGTGTAGAGGGGTGAACAGGAAGGGAGACAGGACAACTCCCCGAGGTGCTCCAGTATTACACACCACCATTTCTGACACATAGTCCCTCAGCCTCACAAACCGCAGACTGTTGGTCAGGTAGGCCATGATCCAGGAGCTTGTGAGGACATCAAGATGCAAAGCCCTGAGCTTTTATTTACCCAGAAGCAGAATGGTGTTAAAGGCACTGCAAAAATCAAAGAACATATGCGTGACTGTGGTGCCGGCTTTGTCCAAGTGGGAGCAGGCTCTGTGGAGCATGGAGCATGGAGATCAGAGGGTCCTCCACACCAATCTGTCTCCGATAGGCAAACTGCAGAGGATCAGGATGTTCTGGCACCAGGGGTCATGGGTGTTTTAGGACGAGCCTCTCAAAGGTCCTCATGATGTATGAAGTGAGAACAACTGCCATGAAGTTCTTGGGATAATAATAATAATTCATTACATTTATATAGCGCTTTTCTCAGTACTCAAAGCACTATCCACACAGGGAGGAACCGGGAAGTGAACTCACAATCTTCCACAGTCTCCTTACTGCAAAGCAGCAGCACTACCACTGCGCCACTGGAATGCCCTTTTGTTTGGCACTGGGACCACACAGGATGTTTTCCTGATATAAAAAATGGTTTAAAGAAGAAAATGTGATGTTTTCTACATTGAAAACATACCTCCGAGTTCTGAGCTCTTTCCTTCGCACTGGCACAATAATTAATCATCTTGGCAGAGCGAACGGGGACATTTGAGATGTGTTTTAACATTTTGCCTCAAATTGCCTGCATTTGGAAGAAATGCAAATAAATGACTTAATTTCATGGACGGGAGTAATGGATCTGTGTAATTAATATAATGCCTTTTATTTGCATAAAGACTTAATTGCCATCATTTTTTTTTCTCGGTTGATTAACATCTGATTTACTGTATACATTATAAAATGATTCAGTTTTAGGCACAGCACTTAGAATTCTAATAGCAACAGCATACTGTACATTATTCGCTATCTAAATGATTTTTGTTAATTTTCTTTTAATAGGGAGAAGGCCACAGGTAAAAGCATAAGGGGGTTGTATCTTATAATCCAATTATTAGAGATATCGGACATCGACTGTGAACATCGTATACCAGCTAACAAACCATTTATCAATCAATATGTGTTACAGTGTGTGGTGGATGACCAGGGACCCTTGCCCGGGGGGGGGGGGGGGGGGGACGCCTCCATAATAGAAGGATGGGGGGAGAGAGCTTATCTAGGACCTAGGACATTACCTCCCCTGGAACGCTAGACAGCAGCTCCCCCCCTGGCTTGCAGCAGTGCCATGGGTTTGGAGCATTGAAGCTCAACCCTGCTGGGACTCTACGTGGCCACCGCCAGGGGGCACCTGGAGCACTTCCGGGTGCCCTATAAAGGAAGCCAGCTGCCACTACTCATGGAGCCAGAGTCGGGAAGAAGGGAGACGAAGCTTGCCAGGGGAAGTGGAGGTGAACAGAGAGGAAGAAAAAGGGGGACGAAAGAATAGAAAAGATGTGCCCTGTACTGTGTTGGTGCTTCGGAACTGTGCTGTACATGTGGGAAATGAAGCATACTGAAGCTGCAAAACTTTTTGGGTAATTGCACCTACAAATATGTTTTGGTTCAGCTTCAGGATCACCTCAAAAAATTCAATCTGTTTGAAAAATTTCAATCTGGTTCTCACAGCACAGAGACAGCCCTGGTTAGAGTCACCAATGACCTCCTGATGGCTGCTAACCAGGGCTCTCCATCACTCCTTATCCTCCTGGACCTCACAGCTGCATTTGATATGGTAGATCATAATATTCTCCTTCATCATCTTCACTATACAATTGGACTTTCTGGCATTGCTTTGGAGTGGTTTGAGAGCCTATCTTACAGATTGGGCTGAGTATGTGGCCTTGGGGGATGCTAAATCTCATACCCACAATGTCACCTGTGGGGTCCCACAAGGATCAGTGCTTGGGCAGACCATCTTTAATATCTATATGCTACCCCTGGGTCACATCATCTGCAAGCATGGAGTTTCATTCCATTGCTATGCCGATGATACGCAGCTCTATGTGAGACTGGATTCGACTTCTCTTACACCTCCATGAACTCTTTCCTCTTGCTTGGATGAGATTGAGGCCTGGATGTCCAAGAACTTCCTCAAGCACCAAAACTGAAGCTCTTTTAATTGGCACCCCCCACCAAAGTCGTTCTTCTGTAAATTGTATTTCCTTTTCTGACCGTACCATTATCCTCTCCCCTTCTGTTACAAATCTGGGTGTCAAGTTAGAGTCCCATCTGTCATTTGATACACATGTCCATCACCTTTGTAAAATTGCATTCCTTCATCTCCGAAACTGAGCCAAACTCCATTCCTACCTCTCTCTCTCTGTGATGCTGAAAAGCTGGTAGATGCCTTAGTCTCATTCAGACTGGACTATTGTAATGCACTCCTCATCGGGATACCCAACAAGAGCCTTCAAAAGCTCCAACAAATTCAAAATAGTGCGACAAGAATCCTGATGAGGGTGCAGAAATATGAACACCTTTCACCAATCCTTTGGTCACTTCATTGGCTCCCTATCCATCTCCGTATCGAATACAAACTCTGTTTGTTCACTCACCAGTGCATCCATGGAAATGCTCCACAATATCTCAAGGAACTCCTTATATTACAATCCACTACAAGAAACCTCCGTTTTACAAATACCTACCGCCTTCATCCCCCCTGTGACCAAACTTCATACAATGGGAGACCGAGCCTTTGCAGCCGCCGCTCCACGGCTCTGGAATGGCCTACCAGAGAGCCTGAGAACACAGCAGATTGTGGGATGTTTTACAAAACAGCTAAAGACTTTTCTATTTAGGAAAGCATATTAACAAGAATGCTGCTCCTCCGCATTGAGAGGAGTCAGATGAGGTGGCTCGGGCATCTGATCAGGATGCCTCCTGGACACCTCCCTGGTGAGGTGTTCCAGGCACGTCTAACCGGGAGGAGGCCCCGGGGAAGACCCAGGACACACTGGAGGGACTATGTCTCCCGGCTGGCCTGGGAATGCCACGGGATTCTCCCGGAAGAGCTAGAAGAAGTGGCCAGTGTGGGGAACAGCCCGGACACAGACAGGTAGACATGTTGGTTTCACCACACACACGTTTATTATACATAATATTTACAGTTCAGAAGCACAAACCCAGTGCCGCAGCACCAATCACCCCTTGAGTCCTTGGCCACAACACAATGCATCGTACTGTCTCTGGTCTGCTTCCACTCCTCTCCTCTTAGCTCCATCTTTCTCCTCCCGACTCTTGCCACTGACTGGAGGGAGGCGGCCCCTCTTATACGTCCCGGATGGACTCCAGGTGCATCCTGAGGAGCTTCTGTAGCCACCCCCTGTGTTCGGCGGAAGCTCTGGCGGTGCATCCGGAAGTCCTCCGGGTGTCCCCAATCCTCTTCCCCCCAGCACTTCCGGGTGTGACGGAAGTGCTGAGGTCCAGGGCTCCTAAGGCATCAGGGCACCCCCTGGCGGTGACCACGGGCCCCTACAGGGTAGAGCTTCCAAGCTCTTTACCCGTGGCCCCCACAGCAACCAGGGAGGACGCCCCCTCGTGTTCTGTAGGAGGCACAAGCCCTCCTCCGGTCCTCCCGGGTGCCACACCAGGGAGAGGGAAGTCTGGGCATCTCTGCTCAAGCTGCTGTCCCCGCGACCCGACCTCGGATAAGCGGAAGAGGATGGATGGATGGATGGCTATAATTATTGCTGTTTTATCTCTGTTATTATTCAATCAGAGGCTCACCTTCCCACCCGAAATTGCGACAACTAACCTGCGTCCAGATCTTGTGCTCTGGTCCAAGTCCTGTCGGCATGTCTTCATCGTTGAGATGACAGTCCCATGGGAGGATGCTATCGATGTCGCATTCAAACGGAAGAGGCTGCGATATGCCAGTTTAGCAGCTGAAGCAGAGGGGCGGGGCTGGAACGTCAAAGTGTGGCCAGTGGAGGTGGGATGCAGAGGGTTTGTAGCCAGTTCCACCACGAGGCTATTGAAGGAAGTAGGGATCAGAGGGCAGGCTCAACGGAAGGCAATTAAAGAGCTTGCCAATGTAGCGGAACGGAGCAGTCACTGGCTGTGGCTGAAACGTAGGGACTTAACATGGGCTGCCAATTGATCGAGTGGTGTCACCATGCAACATACACCCGGGCCTGATCAACCAGGGGTGGGCCAACCCCGGCGGAGGGTGTCTTGTGATAAGCGGCCGAAACACCCAATGAAGTCGGGGCACACAACTGAAGATGTGTCACATTGGTTTCACCACGCAATTCTGTGGCAAATTCCACTACATTCAAGATGACTTCTGTTTTCAACTGTTGTGCTGAATAATTAGGGATATTAACACCTAGTCCTAGTAAGAATCCAAATCTTGCTTTCCCTTTGTTTAAACTTTTTATGTTGCACTTTGAGATTTATTGCTAATGTAAAGTGCCCCTATAAATAAAATACACTATTATTATTCCATCCATCCATCCATCCATTTTCCAACCTGCTGAATCCGAACACAGGGTCATGGGAGTCTGCTGGAGCCAATCCCAGCCAACACAGGGCACAAGGCAGGAACCAATCCCAGGCAGGGTGCCAACCCACCGCAGACTATTATTATTATTGTTATTAAATAATAATACTAATAATAATAATAATAATAATAATAATAATAATAAATTTTATTTCTACAGCATCTTTCCCAGGCACTTAATAGCTTAAAAATATGCCTACCTTTGGAATTCAAATGATGGCAGACTTCCTTCCTTCCAGCTTGTAGACTTTTGCATAATTCTTTATGAATGACAAGGCAAGGGTCTCTTTTCACTTTAAATACTGCATTTTGCCTGCTGATTCTCCTGCTTCCTGAGTCACAAGGTCCGACTTGAAGGGGATTTGTAGAAAGTGGAAAAACATGCCGATGTTCCAGGAGCAGCAGATGCCTAAGGATAGCAGATCGACCAGCAAATTTGATAAACAACACAGCTAGCACAATCGTTTAAAGAGAAAGGCAACAAGCAGCAGGAAAAGTAGGCTTTTGAAAGATTCCTGTAAGAATAAGAACATCAGATAAACACTGGCAGCAATGTTTACTTAAAGTAAAATATTTTTCAATTTAGACAAAATTGTACAAAATGCTCAGTATCCCTTGTCTTGTAATTACCTTGTTTTTAAATGAGCAGATTTAGAAAGACTGATGAAAGCAAATCCCTTTCGTAGCAATGAATAAAGCGTTGTCTATTACAACAGTAAGTGAGGTATTAGTTTGGGAGAGGATCAGTGGAAGAAAAGGGCCGGCGCTACTCCCTGTTGTTTTGGTTTCTTCATCCTCCTCCAACTATATAGTGGTCTAGTCACAATGCCGAGGGGCTTAGGATGGGTGTCTTGTATTAAGGGTAGAGTCCCCTTGGAGGTCTGAAAGCACACTGAGATGCGGAAACAAATGTGGAGATCAATCCCCTTTGGATTATAAACATTTGGTGAAAGAACAGATATTTTTTTTCTAAATACAGGATGGTACTGGGTACTGGGGAGAAGTAGACACTGGTATGCATACATTGACTTCTACTACTCCTAAGGGCAGAGCGGAGAAATACTGGTATGGAGTACCAGTTAGTATCGGCCCACTAATTGGAGAGATTCCTATCCAAATGAAAACACCCTTACTTGATTGCTGAATGATTCATTTCAGAATGTGGCTGATCTGGGATATATATTGTAACAAAGGTGCTATATTGCGCCCGACCCGACACAGATTGGACATGGGAGGCACGTATAAAAATAAATAAACTTTCATCTTCTTCAGCTGGAGGGCACGTCTTCCCCGTAATTCCCCCAGCCACAACACAGTCCCAAGCACAAAAACCACACTACAACACTCCTTTCTCTCTTCCACCACCACTTTTCACCACGCTTTGTCCTCCTCCTTTCAACTCTGCCCGTTGAGTGGTGGTTGCTGGCTCCTTTTATGGCCCACCCGGAAGTGCTCCAGATGCTTGATCACCTGTTTCTGGTTGCATTCCTGGGTGGGGCTGAAGAGTAGTCCAACTGGGCTCAGGGACCCATTCAGTGCCCCTGATGGCCACCCCAGATCCCAACTGGGCTGTGGAGAACTCCGTCTCCCATGGGGCCCTGCAGGAGGCTGAGGCACCGCTCTCAACCCAGGGGGTCGGCCATCCAGCGTCCAGGGGGTGGTACTGCACCGTCCAGGGCTGCTCCCCCTGAATATATAGTCTGCCACAATATACATATATATCAAATCAGAGTTCACACACACACACATATATCCATCCATCCATCCATCCATTATCGAACCCGCTATATCCTAACTACAGGGTCACGGGGGTCTGCTGGAGCCAATCCCAGCCAACACAGTGCGCAAGGCAGGAAACAAACCCTGGGCAGGGCGCCAGCCCACTGCAGGGCACACACACACACCCACACACCAAGCACACACTAGGGACAATTTAGGATCTCCAATGCACCTAACCTGCATGTCTTTGGACTGTGGGAGGAAACCGGAGCGCCCAGAGGAAACCCACGCAGACACGGGGAGAACATGCAAACTCCACGCAAGGAGGACCCGGGAACCAAAGGTCTCCTAACTGCAAGGCAGCAGCGCTACTCACTGCACCACCGTGCCGCCCTATATACACATATATATATATATATATATATATATTTATATATATACAATCACGCACATGTGCATTTACTTCCTTAGAAGGCTGGCGTTCTTCAACATCTGCAATAAGATGCTGCAGATGTCCTATCAAACGGTTGTGGCGAGCGCCCTCTTCTATGCGGTGGTGTGCTGGGGAGGCAGCATAAAGAAGAGGGACGCCTCATGCCTGGGCAAACTGGTGAGGAAGGCAGGCTCTATTGTAGGCACGGAGCTGAACAATTTGACATCTGTGGCAGAGCGACGGGCGCTGAGCAGGCTCCTGTCAATCATGGAGAATCCACTGCATCCACTGAACAGGATCATCTCCAGACAGAGGAGCAGCTTCAGCGACACACTGCTGTCACCGTCCTGCTCCACTGACAGACTGAGGAGATCGTTCATACACCACACTATCACACTATGTGACTCTTCAATTCAACCGGGGGTTAAACTCTAACATTATACAAAGTTATTGTCTGTTATACCTGCCTCGCACTCTCCACCTTGCACTTTTTAACTTGCACTGTGTTTTTATCACTCTTTAATTAATATTGAATTTATCAGTATGCTGCTGCTGGAGTATGTGAATTTCCCCTTGGGGATTAATAAAGTATCTATCTATCTATCTATCTATCTATCTATCTATCTATCTATCTATCTATCTATCTATCTATCTATCTATGAGACAGCTGAGGGAATCTAGTGACTGCAATTCTACTACCACTCCAGGGGTTGGCGCTGTGTCCTAATGCCTTTCTCTTTTCCTCCCTCTGCAGACTGGTTGACTGACAAATCAAACACCTATGATGTCACTTCCTGTGTCCATCCACCTGGATATGCCTCCTACCTGAAGGGCCCACAACTGGAAGCTCCACCATCTTGGGACAGTTTTGAACAAACATCTGCAGAGATGACTTCACAATACTTGTGTGTTTTTTGTGAATTTTGCTGTAATCAGTTATACAGGGTTGCCAGCTCACTCAGGGGTTGTCCTCACTTTTTGTTACTATATATATACTGTCACGCACGCGTGATTAGGGAGCCGCGGAACGATCTAAACTGTAATGCGAAAGCATATACCAGGCGGGAATGGCGGAGTACTAACCTTTCTCTCTTTATTTCCAACAGAAAGAAAGACACAGCCCCACCATGAGTCTTCCTGAAAACGGACTCTCAACACACCACTTCCGCCTTCCCTCTGTCTCACCCCGATGACGTCAGCAATCCCATCATCCATCTCGGTTCCTTCCCATCAGCACATTCATCTATTTCCGGTCCCCCTTCATAAATGTTTCCCCCATCCGCCATGATGGCGGACGGTGTTATGAAATTTGTACTGTTTAATATCAAACTTCTGCACTTTTCCTACAGTATACGGGGCCGGAAAACCCCAAACCTTTATCTGCTCTCTTGTGTCTTTTTACTATATATATATATATATATATATATATATATATATATATATATATATATATATATATATATATATATATTAAATAGTAACAGAGAGAGAGAGAGAGAGGATTGCAACAATGCCCAGTTCTGGATATCTATATCTATATATAAAATCCAATCTCTGTCTGTCTGTATGTCTGTCTGCTTTTTACGAACTACTTAACAAATTTAGATTGGGTTTTTTTCTATAATTTGCTTGAACATTCCGGTTGATTTTGCAACTTCTCTCATCGCGCTAAGTATCATATTTCGGTTCCAACAGTGATTTATTACCTAGAATCTGAGAGAGTGGCTGTGGGCCGAGGGGAAGGGGAAGCGTGACGTGAGGAGTGGGGAGCCAGGCGGGGTCATCCTCACTCACGCGGCAGCCTCCGTTCCTGTCAGTCTACATCTGGCCACGTGTTCGAGTGTACCCTGCCTCTGCTTAGCTAGCGATACCTGTTTGTTTAGCGAACATTATCATCTAGAGATTGTTAAAGAGTAACATTTGACATTTTTGAGAGAGAGATCAGAGCTAAGTGTGTTTTAGAGGGTACCTGATCATTGGCAGAGATATCGTTGTCCACGTGGTTTTCTCCCCACGCAGGGGATGCTCTCCTGTCAGAGATGAACACGATCAGATACGGTGCCAACGTTTGACATTGGAACGCACCTACCCTCCGCTTGGCCAGACATACCATCCCAAGTTTTTACATTTTTGGCAAAGAGATCATAGCTACATTCTCACCCCTGATAGCAAAACCAAAAACATTGTATATGCAGAGACCCTCAGATAAGAAAACTATCAATATAAATTTTTCTCAATAGAAATTATTACATTTTTTTTAATTGATTTTTAAAGTTTGTCCTATTTCATTACTACATGGGCAGAGCCGCGGGGGACAGCTAGTCTACTATATAATAAAACATCTCAGAGTTAAAACACACAGCTAAAAGCACCCAAGAATGGCTAAGAGCAAAACATTGGACTATTCTGAAGTGGCCTTCTAAGAGCCCTGATTGAACATCTACTGAATGAACTGAAACATGCCATCTGGAGAAGACCCCCTTCAAACCTGACACAGTTGGAGCAGTTGGCTCAGGACAAGTGGGCCGAACGACCTGTGGACAGGTGCAGAAGTCTCACGGAGAGCTCCAGGAATCGCTTGTTGGCACTGATTACTTGTAAAGTTTGTACAACAAAATGTTAGGTTAAGGGGTCGCGTCATTTTTTTCCATGCCATTTTCATTTGTGTTATTAATTTCAATATTCTGTTGAATAAAAACTCTAAAGCAAAGCCTGGTTTGAGTTAAATATGGAATAAACAATGGAGGGTGACAATGATCTTTTGTCAGTTTCAATTTGTTTCAGAGACAATTGCGGGTTCTTCTTTTTTTGTGAAGGGGTGCCAACAAATTGGTGCAAGTCTGTATATACTGGATAGAAATATAAAGCAGGAGTCTTATACTCACGTGTGCAGAGTACAATGGAATTCTTACTTACATGTCTATACACGATAAAGAAATGCAAGGAAGTGCTTTGTGTTTATGTCACTTTTATCATTCTATATTTCTAATTATTGTATAACTTTCTGGGTTCTCAAGTGAAAAAGTGCTTAATAAGAATAAACTGCTTTGAAGTGATTGAACATAATGAAAAAAAAATAAAATAAAATGAAAAGTCTGTAGCTGCACTTCACCATGTCGCACTTCTGTGACTCTCAGCTATTTTGAAGTGCTGGCGTTACAGTGAAGAAGTATCTGGAGAATAAGAAAAGTGCCACCTTGTGGCAGAAAGCTTGAAACACACATAGTGCTCTTATTAATCTTATAAATCTAAGCTGAACAAGTAAGGCATCAGATGTTAATACTAATAACTACTAATGCTAATACGAATACTAAAAATGGTCAATATTTGTTACATTGGTACTTTGTTGTTAAAGAATATGCCTATTTTGTATTTTAATTTATTTTGTTTTAGAAATGGTTTGATACATTGTATGAAATTGAGTGATTGCACATTTGAACAGCATGTATTATGTTATGTTTCCAGCAGGGTTCCTTCTCTAGATGAGGTTCTAAGCCTTTTGTGTTCATTTTTGAGGCATTTGTTTTTATATGTTAATATTGTTGGCCATTTAGTTTCTATTGTGAGATATGCCCAGACACCACCAGACTGTGACCACATCTTTATCCAAATCATACATGTTATTTACCACCAATAAACACAGTCCCGTACAGCACACTGTGCCCCCAGCACCAATCACCCCTACTCTCTCGCACTGTCCGTGGGCCGCCTTTCCTCTCTCCATGGGCGCCTCGTCCTGCTCCCACTCCCGACTCTAGCTCCCTGATTGTAGGGAGGCGGCCCCTTTTGTAATGACCCGGATGGGCTCTAGGTGCTCCGACTGATGACACTTCCTGGTGTGGCGGAAGTGTCAGGAGAGCACCCAGAAGCACTCCGGGAGTCCCTGGAAGGATCATCCTCAATGTTCCCAGGAGTGGCGGAAGTAAATGTTTCCCGGGCTCTCTAAGACTCGGGGCGCCCCCTGGCGGTGGCCATAGGCCCCCCATGGGCTTGAGCCTCCTTGCTTCTCTCCCATGGTCCTCTCCAAATCCAGGGCGGTTGCCCCCTCATGGCCCGGAGGACGAATACGCCACCATTCCCGTTCCTTCCAGGGGTCTCGGCTGGGTCTGTCCCCCAGCCATTTGTGACACTACAGTATGTGTTAATGCATCTTGGGTTATATTCCTTGTGTATAGTTGGTAGTGCCTTAAGAGGTGTGGCCACCTGCCCGTCATTGTAAGGAACTGCCCTCAGCTCTACAGAGGCGGGGTCAACCCACAGTTCCTTGTGGTTCATTCGAATGTACTTGGCAGGTGGCGAGGGCTTCTCTCGCAGCAGGCCTGCATCATGCTTTTGTCTTCTTTCAGAGGCTTCTTGTCCTCTCAACAGTTTTTGGAACTGAATCAGTGCAACAGCATGCCTTGAGATGGATGATATAAACGTGACAGCATTTAATCCAGGAACTGGTGCGTTAAGTGAAATGGCAGAAAAATGTGAAGTGGATGGTATAACTGGCGTAACAAATGAAAAAATTGCTGGTGGCTCGATTGTAGAAAGGGCACATTTTGGGTTTGATGAATCAAAAGAGTCGGAAAAACTAGTATAGATGGCTCAAAGCACTCCATAGGAAAGACAGGGGACTTGAGTGTAGTGCTGACTAGAGGCGAGGCTGCTGCGCCAGCCATGGACTTGATGTTGGTACAGACGGGGTCTGCAGACCACGCCAATGGCTGCTCTAGCTTTGTCAATGGCAGCTCGTTTAAATTTCTGGCGGGCCTCACTGTCTCTAGGAGTTTATCGTTCTGAAAGGCATTCAGTATTATCCCCTCAGCAATTTCAACCTCATCATCTAGGTTGTAAAAATTATCAATGTTCTGTCAATCTGTTATTCTGGCTAAAAAAGAGCAAGGCCTTGAAAAGTTTATCCTCGAAAGACAGGCCCATAGTCAGGGAATCGCTGAATTCTTTGGAAATAGCCATCCACCGAGCCGAGGGATTTTTTTCTAAAACTGGAATTCTTTTTGCACCGAGCTGCAATGGTGGCTCATTTTATTAAGAACCTCAAGAGTTCCGAAACACGAAATTCCTACGGCCCATCCTCACAGTCATGACGGGTGAAAGTGACTGGATATGCAATCTCTAGTATTCTCTGCTTTCTTTATCGGTTTATTGTGACAGCATTTTGCACCACCGCCACCTGTGCAGCCCCCTGTGATGCTGAAACAAAAGTTTAGCTGTCGACCTGATCTACTGTGTCAAATCTTCTAGAACAAAGCTTAAAAAACCAATAAGGAACTACTTCAGGACATTTATGTTCAGTAGAATGCCCAAAAGGGTATTTTTTGTATTATTGTATTTGATATACCGCATTTACTCATGTACCACATGCACATTTTTTCCCGAAAATTAGCCTTAGAAAATCAGGTGTGGGTGTGTTTGTGTGTGTCCTGCGGTGGGTTGGCACCCTGCCCAGGATTGTTTCCTGCCTTGTGCCCTGTGTTGGCTGGGATTGGCTCCAGCAGATCCCCGTGACCCTGTGTTTGGATTCAGCGGGTTAGAAAATGGATGGATGGATGGAAATCAGGTGTGCGTCATACATACACGAGGATTTTTTTTTTGTCGTTGAATCAGTTTGGCGTCGTCATTCAGCATGGATAGTAGCAAGCATTTACGCTCCTTTACGGCGGGAGAGAAACTAAAAGTGATTTTGGAAGCAGAGAAGATAGGAAAACGGGCAGCAGGTCACAGGTACGGTGTTCCAGAGTCATGTGTTCAAGACTGGAGATGGAAGAAAGAAAAACTTTTGTCATGCAACAAAAACAGAAGGGCATTTTGCGGAAAACGTGCCCGGTTCCCACAAGTTGAATTTGCATTCGCTGATTACATTCAAGACAGGCGCCAGCTTGGATATGCAGTGTCCACGGAAATGATTCAGATGAAAGCTCGTGATATAGCGAAAGAACGTGGAATACCCATCACTCAGTTCAAAGCAAGCCGCGGATGGGTCACCCGCTTCCTATACAATCACAACGCGTGTCGTACACGGGGAAAAACGGGTTTTCGCGATTTTCTTTGTAAAAATTAGGGTGCGCGTCTTACACGAGGGTGCGTGGTACACGAGTAAAAACGGTAGTTTGTTAATCCCCAGGTTGAGATTGTCTTGTCAGATACCAGCACAGATCCTTAGCCACAGAGCTACCACTCACACTGGAAGGTCGTTTGGACTTTTGTTTTTCTCCAGAATCGCAGCTTTAGAAGTTTGTTCACATTTTTTTCTGTCTGACTATAGCATTGGACTTATTATTATAATCATGACGGATTTACAGATTAATCTATATATAAGGACTGTACTTTTTCTGTTACCTGCATATCTTTGTTATATAAGTCCATATTGCTTTATTCTTACCTATTATTTTTCATGTGTCATTTATTTATTTTTATTCTTATCTATTTCAATTTTATTGTTTTCTTCTTACTTTTCTTGTTATGTCTTGTAAATCACTTATGTGATTTATACAATCTGTGTAAGAAAATGTGCTACAGAAATAAATATTGTTGTTGTTCTTGCCATCTGGTGTTTCTTCTTACCCAGAACAGTACTTGTGCTCAGTGATGCCGTGTCACACGCATGCACCCTGGGAACAGCTTTAAGGCTCCGGTGGTAGAAATTCCTCACCGATCCACAAGAGGGCACTGTTTACTAACACCTTTTCTCTTCTCTCCTTCTCTCCCTCCCTCTACAGACTGGATGATTGACAGCCCTACCACCTCTGACATCATTTCCTGAGTCCCTCCCACTGGACCCACCTCTTTCTGCCTGGCCTGTACTTAACTGGAAGTGCCGCCAACTTGCAGCAGTCACTTTGAGACTCCTTTCTTTGAAGACACCTTTTTGCCTTTTTTCAATGCCTAAATAAGCTGCGTTTATTTTCAGTTATATGGGGTTTGTCTGCGGCTGCCCCAAAACTTTATGCTTGTCTTTTGTTTTTGTTACAAGTATAGCACAAAAACAAAAGTTCAGAAAGTGAAGGGATACATATACTGTATTTTCCTCTACATACTGTATATACTCGCGTTTAAGTTCTCTCGCGGATAAGTCAGGACTTGATTTTACCATGTAATTTCCAGTATTTTATAATGTCGTTCATATAAGTTGAATGCGGAAAACTCACGCTATTGGTCTAAGAGATTATGATATTCTAACGCCCACCTGCTGCGGTGGGCTTGCGCCCTGCCCGGGGTTTGTTTCCTGCCTTGCGCCCTGTGTTGGCTTGGATTGGCTCCAGCAGACCCCCGGGACCCTGTAGTTAGGATGCAGCG
The DNA here is from genome assembly GCF_900747795.2 of Erpetoichthys calabaricus. Taxonomy (NCBI): domain Eukaryota; kingdom Metazoa; phylum Chordata; class Cladistia; order Polypteriformes; family Polypteridae; genus Erpetoichthys; species Erpetoichthys calabaricus. Next base: position 87,022,688 of record NC_041406.2, on the reverse strand, counting down.
GGTTGGATAATGGATGGATGGATAACACCCACCTGAGAGAGTAACAACGGAGCACACTGCCTTTTATTTCAATGCATTGTGCCTACATGACCACACAGTAATACCCAAATTATTCCGAAGCGACGTTTGCACTATTTTATGTTTTTTGAATCTTACACCCTCATACACCTTTATCGTAAGAGCATCCCTTATCTATGATGGAGTGTTCAATCAGAAGAAAATATGAAGCTGGTTTAAAATTAAAAGTCGTTGAAGTAGTGAAAGAAATTGGTAACTGCGCTGCTGCAACAAAATTCAATGCGTTTGAGAAACTAATGCCAGATTGGAGGAGGCAAGAAGATGTAAAAAAAAAAAAATGAAGTGTCGTATTTTTGAACGGCCTTACAAGTCGGGGTCTGATTTTATGATCGATTTTTCAGGTTTCAAGACCTGACTTATGCGCGAGTATATACGGTAATAATAACAACTCAGATTTTTATTAATGTTTTCTCCACCAACACCCATTTTTCAGTATGGAAGTAATTCATATACATTGTGACAGCTTTAAGGGTCCCCGTGACCCCTTGAACCCTCAGACCAGATGTCAGACACCAGATAAAAGTCCAAAATTAATTTATTATAATAATAAATGTGCACAAAGCACCCTCCACTCCACAATACTCCACTAAATCAATAATCACTCATCAATAATCGCAATCACAATCCTCCACTCCCAGACGCGTTGCCACCCTTCCACCCAGCTCAGCTCAACGTCTGGGATTTCCCACAATCCTTTTATAGTCCTTGACCCGGAAGTGGTTCTGTCCCTCAGTCCATGTGACTTTCTATCACTTCCAGGTCAGGTAAAAAACTTCTCCTTTTCTTCAGCCCGGAAGTACATAATTTCTTCCGTTCCCGTGACTTGGAAATACTTCCGGGCTATACGGAAAGCATAAATCCCTGGGCCTCCCTGCAGCGACTCCTGGCGGGCCCCATGGTACCCAGCAGGGCTGTGCATTAAAACTCCAAGGTCCATGAGGCCCTGCTGGAATTCGGGGCACCTCCATGTTGCTGGGAGTGCTCCATCTGGCGGCCTGGGGGTATTGTCCGGACTGTATGGCCGGCAATCCCTCACAACATATAATTATATATCACTCTCTCTTACATTTCTGGTTATGACATTCATTAATTTACGGAAACAATCTTAAACCCGTTCTTTTTCAGTTTTTTGATTTCATACATGAATGTCAGTTCTGGACCACATCGACGAAATCAAAGACAAAAGTGCAATGCCACAACAACAGCTGAATGGCCCAATCTTCACAAGCATCGTTCTTTTCTGCTTTCATCTTTATTACAATTCAGTTAGAAGATTCATTGGAGGGATCTTCACTGTTCAGTTCGAAGATTCATTGGAGGGATCTTCACTCTTTTGGCAGTTTTCTTGTAGTTTCTGTGCATTAGCCATCCCAAAACTCATCTTTTAAATGTTCTTGCACTGCATTAATAGATTACGATATGCTAACACCCACCTGAGAGAGTAACCACAGAGCACACTGCCTTTTTTTTCTATGTATTGTGCCTACGTGACCACACGGTAATACCCGAACTATTCCAAAGCGACGTTTGCACTGATTTGTGTTTATCGTATCTCACACCCTCGTACACCTTTATCGTAAGAGCATCCCTTATCTACGATGGATTGTTTGATCAGAAGAAAATATGACGCTGGTTTTAAATTAAAAGTCGTTGAAGTGGCGAAAGAAATTGGTAACTGCGCTGCTGCAACAAAATTCGATGCGTCTGAGAAACTGATGCGAGATCGGAGGAGGCAAGATGTCGTATTTTTAAACGGGCGTACAAGTCGGGGTCTGATTTTATGATCAATTTTTCTGGTTTCAAGACCTGACTTATACGCGAGTATCTGTGGTAATAATAGCAACTCAGATTCTTATTAATGTTTCCTCCACCAACACCCATTTTTCAATATGGAATTCATTCATATAAATATAGTTATACATCACTCTCTCCTACATTTCTGGTTATGACATTCATTAATTTATGGAAACAACTTAAACACGTTCTTTTTCAGTTTTTTGATTTCATACATGAACGTTAGTTCTGGACCACATCGAACAATGCCACAACAACAGCTGAGTGGCCCAATCTTCACAAGCATCGTTCTTTTCTGCTTCTCTGCTTTCATCTTTATCACAATTCAGTTAGAAGATTCATTGGAGGGATCTTCACTCTTTTGGCAGTTTTCTCGTAGTTTCTGTGCATTGGCCACCCCAAAACTCATCCTTTAAATGTTCTTGCACTGCATTAATTCACCATTGATTTTTGCAAAGTGGTCAGCTCCTACTGATTGTGCAGTCCATCTTCTTTTGATCCTTGGCTGCATTTCATTATTATTATTTTCTCATTATTTGGCCCTCTATCATCTTGTACTTTGAAAGAATTAATTCTCTACAGAGCCCGGCTGTTCATCAGTGTCTGACTTTAAAAAAATGGATTGGAGTTTGTCTCATAAGTGCTCTTTATAAACAAGAGACACTTCATTTTCTAATGAGCTCAGTATCTGCCAGCACATAATGAAGACACAGTATCATTTTAGACAAATAAAATTTAGATTTTTAACGAGCCATTCATACAGACCGTGATGCAACATTTAATATTTTATTGCACTGGCTTTTAAGGTTTAGAGTGACACAATTTGGAAAGTCAGGGGAACAAGAAATTACCCAGTGGGTGGGTTTGGCTTCTTTGCCCCCTAATTTTGTCAGGAATCGACTGTCTCCCCTAGCGCCACCTATCTGTGTCTGCTGTTATGCAACACTAATAAAGTAGCAGTCTCCATTATGAACTTGGAGTACCAAAGCATGCAAGTTTCAAAAAGCACTTCCAATAATGCCCACTAGAGGGGTAAAACCGGGCGAGTAACAGGACAAATACAGGATCTTAATAAAAATAGCAATGGAATTGCAAGGCAAGGCAAGCCAGTCCTAAATCATAAATCCAGAGAATGGGCAAAAATCTAGAAAAATCCCCAAAAATTCACAAACTCCCTAACGCACAGGTGTCGAACTCCGGTCCAGGAGGGCCGCAGTGGCTGCAGGTTTTCATTCTAACCATCTTCTTCATTAGTGACCAGTTTTTTTGCTGCTAATTAATTTATTTTGCCTTAATTTTAATTAACTTGACTCAGCGTCTTTGTTGTTTCTTTTTCCTTAATTAGCAGCAAAACAATAATGAGACACAAAAACGGGCTGCCCACACAACCAGCTATCCATAATATCTGAAAATAAAGAAAGGTGAAGGTCTCAGTAAGACAGATCTATCAGATCACCAAAACATTTTCACAGTGTTCTTGGAAAAAAACAGAAAATCAACAATTTTGGAAATGTCTGCTGTGGCAGAATGAGAGCAGCAACAAGCCATGGAATTAAAGAACGAGTTTAATTAACAGCAAGAATCAGCTTCTCATTAAGAAACTGGTTGTGGAGTGAAATTTGTTGCAGATTGACGTTCCAGTTTAGCTGGTCATCTGTTGGCTCGTTTCACATCTCATTTCTGTTTGGCTGTCATTTAATGAAGAAATGAATCAAGTCAGAGCACTGAATCCTTCAAAACATGGATATTAAAACAAAGAGCTAATGAGTTAATTAGCAGTGAAAACTGGTCACTGATTAGGAAAAGGGTTAGAATGAAAACCTGCAGCCACTGCGGCCCTCCAGGCCTGGAGTTCAACACCCCTGCCCTAGTGCATTTGAAATGAACAACCAGGAATTATGGGAAACCATTCTATTTATATAGAGGAGGGCAGTTCTTGGTGATGATTGACAGGTGGCCCCGCTCCCTGGGGGACCACCCACAAAACACATGGAAACATAGCTGAGGCAATGAAACTGAAACACAAGCAATGTATGCAAAAGAACCAAAAATGTACAAAGATGACATAAAACATGAATTTGAAACCCTGCCATGACAGTCACATGATGAGATGGGCAGGTGGAAAGCAAAAAGGGAAAACTCTGGCATTATGGATCCTTTGTGTCACGTTTCAGACAGGGTGTGTTGCTTGTTTTTATTTATTTATTTATTTGTTTTTTATTTATTGTTTATTTTAAAGTGTTTTTTTCTTGTGATTCTTATATTTATGTTTCTTTTGTAACTGTTGACATATGTAATTATTAATTTTCTTTTTTTTTTTTATTTTATTAAAATCACACCACATTCCATACAAATAAATCAATTTCTACAAACATGAGATTGAAAACAAAACATTATTATTTATTTTCTATTTATTTCATTTTCTTCTGCGTCTCCTGTGTTTTGTAGGCAGAACCCCCCAAGGGGCGGGGCCACTCTGACATCACGCCCTCAGCGTCTGTCTTATGTTTATGCTTATTGGATTTCAGATAAGGATTTGTTTGTGTGGTATGCGTTTATTTTTTTTTTTGGGATTCTGACATTTTTTGCTATTTTTTTTTTGACTGACTTCAAACAAATTCTAATTTTTATAAAGATTCTTCGTGGAGTTTTTTTTTTTTTTTTTATCAGACATAAAGTTTAACATTTTTCCTTTTCCCTGAGAGGCATTTTGATATTAATTTCCAGACATTTTGAACTTAAGGAACCAAGTCTTCATTTTTTGGGCCAGGATAAGCCAAAGGCTGGCAGTCAAATTTGGGGTCAGGCTTCCTGGAGTGAGGCCTATCCTAAGCAAGCCAATGAAGATCTTTCCAAACTTTGTTTGCCATTTATTGTAACCCTTTCTGTATCTCAAAATTGTTACGATGCTCTCAACCTTATGAAGGAAAGAATAGAAGAAATAAAAAGGGTAGCCTGGACCAGACTAAGGGCATACACAAGTAACACCTGGCTGAGACAGATAGATGGTGATTTCCAGGGAGTGGGCCATGTGTCTTCCTGGGGGTTTGCCTCATAGTTGGAAACCCAAAATGCTGGACCAGACCAAGGGGACACCCACGTAACACCTGGCTGAGACAGATAAATGATCATTTGCGGGAAGTGGGAGTGGACCACGTGTCTGCTTGAGGGGTTGCCTCATTGTTGAAGACCCAAAAGGCTGGACCAGACCAAGGGAACACCCACATAACACCTGGATGAGAAAGATAGATGGTCATTTCCAGGGAGTGGGCTATGTGTCTGCCTGAGGTTTGCCTCATTGTTGAAGACCCAAAAGTTTGGACCAGACCAAGGGGACACGCACATAATACCTAGATGAGAAAAATAGATGGTCATTTCCAGGGAGTGGGCCATGTGTCTTCCTGGGGGTTTGCCTCATAGTTGGAAACCCAAAAGGCTGGACCAAACCAAGGGGACACCCATGTAACACCTGACTGAGACAGATAGATGATCATTTGCAGGGAGTGGGAGTGGACCACGTGTCTGCCTGAGGGGTTGCCTCATTGTTGAAGACCCAAAAGGCTGGACCAGACCAAGGGGACACCCACATAACACCTGGATGAGAAAGATAGATGGTCCTTTCCAGGGAGTGGGCCATGTGTCTGCCTGACGGATTGCCTCATTGTTGAAGACCCAAAAGGCTGGACCAGACCAAGGGGACACCCACATAACACCTGGATGAGAAAGATAGATGGTCATTTCCAAGGAGTGGGCCATGTGTCTGCCTGGGGGTTTGCCTCATAGTTGAAGACCGAAAAGTCTGGACCTGACCAAGGGGATGCCCATATAACACTTGGCTGTGCCAGATAGAGGGTCATTTTCGGATGGTGGGACATGTTTCCCTGGAGGGTTGCCAGCCAGGATCATAAGCTGTTTCATTGTGTGGTGCATGGGGCAATGCGCTGTACCATGCTCCCCAACCTGACCTGACCTCTCCTTCTCATTCATTGGTCAAGAGTCTGATCTTTAATTAATTTTGAAAGAATATGTCAGTTAAGGATATCAACCCATTTTTCCATCAGAAACAACCACTACTTTCCCTTATTCGACTCTCTTGTTCAAAATTACTTGAAGGGAAGTGTATTTTTGTAAATGTTCAAGAAAGGCAATCCATTTTAACCCCGAAAACAGTTCATGCTTTGTCACTTGTTGTTCTTATTCCAAATGATACAAAAAAAAAATCTCGTAACAGCAGCTAAGAATGTCATTGCTACTTTGAATATTGCGGAGTATGGAGGATCAAAGGCTGAAAAAGGAAAACAGTAAACAGAAGAGGAACATGAAGGGAGCTCGTGCGGAGACTTCGTAACATGGACTGTTCAGGCAATTCCTACTGAGAATACTTTGATGGCCAAACTGCTTCCTCAGCAGTTTTTCTTTTTTTACGTGTCAGGACAAGGATTGATTTATGAGAACTTCATCTTCTTTAGCTCCTCTGTTTGAAGGCCAGGTTCAGAGTAGTGTGCGCAGTACATTTTTTAGCTATGAGTCTGCAAAGGGTAGAAGGTGTCTTTTACTGGATTTTTCAGAAAGGCATGCTTATTAAATTGATGATTCCAAGAGTCATGTATTTCCCTTCTTAGTGAGTGAAACTGCTTTACCGCTGGAAAAACCTTCAGTCCTGCTTTATTCCATTCTTTAGTAAATGGGCTGGTCACGTTTAGAACTCGAGTCCTTCCTTGTCCTGTTTGTTCCCTTAAGGCCATGTCACATGACATAAAGTTTAGCACGATTTTCAGTCACAGACTTCATTTACGTATTCTTAGCAAGTCGGAGGCAGTCACAGTGTGTCCCCAGAGACTTGTTCCGATCAGACTGCTAAATGACACTTGTGTTAAGTCGTAGAAGTGGGGTCTACTGTATGTGCTGAAAACCAATGAGCACTCAGCTAGAAGTACAATGCATACAATGCAGGTACTGTACGAGAAATAATGAACACAGGTGCTTTCGACCTCGCAAACACAGGATAAGACAGACAAGCCTTTTCCCCATTTATTTATACCCAGGCAATGCTAGATATACTTCATGTAGTAATCTATTGTGAGGGGCAAATAAGGCAAAGGACGCTCAAACAAAAGTTGGGGTGCCAACCAGGCCACCCCGCTTACTGCTATAGTCCAAAAAAGACTGAACAAATATGTGCATGGAGCAGTTCAACAGAAATGCCTTCATAGCCTCTGTGGCTTCTCTAAGAATTCCGCTAAATCGAGTGGGTCCAATTCAGGGAGCCCCATTGTATGAGACTATGTTCCTCCGATTGAGACGCCATCTTCTGGAAGCTCTAGAATTCATATCATTCCAACCGGTAGAGGCGGGGTTTCGATAACAGTGGGTGGGGCTTATGTGCCTCCGATGGGTGGCTTCTTGGAGCTGCAGAAGAGGAAATACATGACAATGTTAGTGTTGGTGCCCCCTCTTGCCCCTGTGGGGTACTGCATACCTTATTGAAGCCGGAAGGTGCTCTTCAGACGTCCATGTGTGACACTTGTAACAGTAGGGGGCGCTAGAGCTCCCTTGAACCCTCAGGTACCACTCCAAACACTGGGTAAAAATCCAATTATTATTTATTAAATAATAATAACTAGCAAAATACCCGCGCTTCACAGCGGAGAAGTAGTGTGTTAAAGAGGTTATGTAAACATATATATATACATAAACATATATACATATATATACATATCTACATATACACATATCTACATATACATATAAAGTAATCCCTCGCTATATCGTGCTTCGCCTTTTGCGGCTTCACTCCATCGCGGATTTTATATGTAAGCATATTTAAATATATATCACGGATTTTTTGCTGGTTCGCGGATTTCTGCGGACAATGGGTCTTTTAATTTCTGGTACATGCTTCCTCAGTTGGTTTGGCCATTTGATTTCATACAAGGGACGCTATTGGCAGATGGCTGAGAAGCTACCCAACTTACTTTTCTCTCTCTCTCTCTCTTGCGCTGACTTTCTCTGATCCTGACGTAGGGGGATTGAGCAGGGGGGCTGTTTGCACACCTAGACTATACGGACGCTCGTCTAAAAATGCTGAAAGATTATCTTCACGTTGCTACCTTCTGTGCAGCTGCTTCCTGAAGCGACATGCTGCACGGTGCTTCGCATACTTAAAAGCTCGAAGGGCACGTATTGATTTTTGATTGAAAAACAAACTCTGTCTCTCTCTCTCTCTCTCTTTCTCTGCTCCTGACGGAGGGGGTGTGAGCTGCTGCTTTCAACAGCTTTGTGCCGTGGTGCTTCGCATACTTAAAAGCCAAAAAACCTTATTGATTTGTTTGCTTTCCTATCTCTTTCTGACAGGCTTTGCTCCTGACGCGCACTCCTTTGAAGAGGAAGATATGTTTGCATTCTTTTAATTGTGAGACAGAACTGTCATCTCTGTCTTGTCATGGAGCACAGTTTAAACTTTTGAAAAAGAGACAAATGTTTGTTTGCAGTGTTTGAATAACTTTCCTGTCTCTCTACAACCTCCTGTGTTTCTGCGCAAATCTGTGACCCAAGCATGACAATATAAAAATAACCATATAAACATATGGTTTCTACTTCGCGGATTTTCTTATTTCGCTGGTGGCTCTGGAACGCAACCCCCGCGATGGAGGAGGGATTACTGTATATACATATACACATCCACATATTCATATATAAATTTACATATCTACATATATATATATATACATATAAATACAGACATACATATATACATACATGCATACATTCACATATATATATAAATATATATATATATACTGTATATATACATATCTATTTATTGGCTCCTGTATTTAGGATATAGCGGGTTGGATAATGGATGGATGGACATTTGTATGCATAGCCCTATTTGCCCATTTTTGTTTTTTTTCTTTCTTCAGTAATATTTCAGCAAACCCGGAGCTTGTCAGTTCAAATCCTGGTACTGACACCACTGTGTGACCCTGAGGAAGTCACTTCACCTGCCTGTGCTGCAAAAAACAAAAGTAATGTAACAAATTGTACCTCAGATGTTGCAAGTTGCTGGAATAAAGGCATAAGTAAAATAGATAAATATGTATTATACACATAGGAACTATTCATTTATTTTCAGTCAAGTCATCTGCAGCAAACCTTTATAAATGAGGGTTTCTCCTTTTTCATTGAGGTTTTCTCTTGGAGAGCTTTTTTCATTTCATTGAAAATTAAAGCAGCAGCTGCCAAAATATGTAGCTTTCTTATTAATTTTTCAACATTGTGTAAAATAACTTTATAAAGTAACATAAAAGGTTTAAATACTGGTTATCCTTTTACACTAAAATATTACTAAAGAGATACAAAAAAAGTAAAATGCATATGTTCTTTTTCTTTAAGGAGATTTAATATTACTGAAGAAAGAAAAAAAAAACTAAAACAGCCAAATGGGTCTATGCATACAAACTTAAAAGGTTTAAATAAAACAGAAATATATATTTTATTTTTACTTGCTTAACTTGTGGATGGTGTATCCTGTAGCAAAGCCGTAACTTTTTTTGTGAAAGCCCGTTTCAGTCAATAAGTCTTAAAAACAGGTGTAAAGATATTGACAATAAGCTACGCAAACCCACCAAGACATGGAATCGTTTAAATCAAGTATCATTACATCTTCCTTTCTTAAAGAGAAGTAAGGCAGTACTTATAAGCTTACATATATATATATATATATAGACATACATACATATATATATATATATCTAAATCCCCGTGAAGTACTGCTTTTAAATTTTTATTAAGAAGAAAAGCTTTTTAAATTGAGGGAAAATATCCCAATAGCAATTTGTTAAGGATCTGTTTTTTTGTGAAGCAGCCTTAACACAGCTTTTCCGCTGTTTTATAAACGAACGCCATATAAGGTCTTCCTTTTTCCTTGCTTCGCCAAGGAAGGAGCCTTTTTATTAAATCCAAGGGTTCTTCGCTTTTTTTTTTTGTTTATTACAATTGTTATAGTTCTGTTTGTATACGACGTTGTCAGTTCAGCACTCAGGTTGTAATATGACCAAGCTGTGCAAGCTTACTGTTAAGAATGCAACATATAGTTGTACATGAGAAAAGCAATCTTGCCTAAAATCAATGGCAACCTTTTGTAGGTCTATGAACTTAATTTAAACTTTAGGTTTACACGGTGCTTTCTTTCTGAAATACCTGCACTCATGAATATGTCTGTATGCGTCAGTCGCTCAAATCCCCGCGCTTCGCACTGACGAAGTACTGCTTTTAAATTTTTATTAAGAAGAAGAGAAAACCTTTTAAAATTGAGGGAAAATATACCAATAACAGTTTGTTAAGGATCTGTTTTTTTGTGAAGCTGCCTTCACTCGAGTGATCACTTCGAGCTGACTTGCTGGCTAACCATAAGTGTTACCTGGTAGGTAACCACCCATACAATCAGATTGTGAATCAGAGTACGAATGCCGTGAATGTAATTACCCCGATCTACATGCTGTCAAATAAACGAACCACACTCCGTGGTGCAATTTTAGGGGCTTCGCCTCTAGCGCTGACGTCCGAGGTTCGATTCCCGTAAGGGAGTGAAGTGAGTGGGTGGTTACCTACCAGGTAACGCTTATGGTTGGCCTTCAAGTCAGGTAACATCAGCCACGGTGCCTTCAGTTGTGAGAAGCAGATCATAGAATGGATGAAAATAGTTTACTGTCAAATAATGCAAAGAGTACGCGACACGTCTTTCCCCCTTATTCTTGGCTCATCAGGCGTACACACTCACTGCACTCGCTTACGGTAATCGAACCTTGGACGTCAGCGCTAGAGGGGCTTCGCAGCGGTGAAGTATTGCTTTTAAATTTTAATTAAGAAGAAAAGAAAACCTTTTTAAATTAAGTCTTAAAAAGAGGTGTAAAGATATTGACAATAAGCTACGCAAACCCACCAAGACATGCAATCGTTTAAATCAAGGCACGAGTCGAAAAACACCATCCCATAATATTAGTTAACGATTAACACATTTCTATATGTATTGTAAGCATACAATACAACTGATAATATGTTGCGCTTATTTATCTGGTGTACTGACATTTTTGCGCGTTTAACGTCTGAAATCTAACGTGGTTTGTGCCCTTCAGAATGAAAAGAGTTTGCATTTACCTTTTTAATAAAAGGCGAGCTTTTAAGCCTGAGAAATCACCCCGTAAATGCACACATTTAATTGCACATGTGTTAATATGTATGCTTACACAGTATTAAAAGACACTCAACAATTACACAGTATTAAAAGACAGTCAACAATTAACGTCATTTACCTTCGTTCCCGCGTTTGACTTGTGCTGTAAATCTCTTCCTCGTTTTCAGTTCACATGATTACGTAGGAGGCGTAATACGTGATGAAGCAATACGTGACTCCGCCTCCTCCATTAGAGTATATGGACAAAAAACAGGATCCAATTATGACCATTATGTGTAGAATTTCGAAATGAAACCTGCCTAACTTTTGTAAGTAAGCTGTAAGGAATGAGCCTGCCAAATTTCAGCCTTCTACCTACACGGGAAGTTGGAGAATTAGTGATGAGTGAGTCAGTCAAACAGGTTCCAGTTATGACCATTACGCGTAGAATTTCGAAATGAAACCTGCCTAACTTTTGTAAGTAAGCTGTAAGGAATGAGCCTGCCAAATTTCAGCCTTCTACCTACACGGGAAGTTGGAGAATTAGTGATGAGTGAGTCAGTCAAACAGGTTCCAGTTATGACCATTACGCGTAGAATTTCGAAATGAAACCTGCCTAACTTTTGTAAGTAAGCTGTAAGGAATGAGCCTGCCAAATTTCAGCCTTCTACCTACACGGGAAGTTGGAGAATTAGTGATGAGTGAGTCAGTCAGTCAGTCAGTCAGTCAGTCAGTCAGTGAGGGCTTTGCCTTTTATTAGTATAGATGTGCACAAAGCACCCTCCACTCCACACTACTCATACAATAAATCAATAATCAATGAACAATAACCAATCCTCCACTCCCAGACGCGTTGCCACCCTTCCACCCAGCTCAGCTCAACAGTTTGGGATCTCCCACAGTCCTTTATAGTCCTCGACCCGGAAGTGCTTCTGAGCCCTCAGTCCATGTGATTATCCAGCACTTCCGGGTCAGGTAAAAACTTCTCTTTTTCTTCAGTCCGGAAGTATATAATTTCTTCCGTTCCCGTGAGTTGGAAATACTTCCGGGCTATATGGAAAATATAAATCCCTGGGCCTACCTGCAGCGACTCCTGGCGGCCCTGACGTTATCCAGCAGGGCTGTGTATTAAAACCCCATAGTCCATGATGCCCTGCTGGGCATCTCCACGTTGCATGGAGGACTCCATCTAGCGGCCTGGGGGTATTGGCTGGGATGAATGACCGGCCATATCTCACACACTATAAAAATAAATTTGTAGTACCCTCTTTTGAATTCTTCAGCTCCGTTTGATGAGGATTTATCCATTCTGCACACTAAGGACTTCGTTCCAATTCTCAGGTCTTGTCTGTTTGTTTGCCGATTGTTAAGAAATTTTGCAAATTGGTCCAACTCAATATATAAGCAATATGGTATTTCAGCAGAGAAGGGGGTTGTAATGGGGACCCAAAAACTGTGCATTATTCCGAAACAGCTGAATTGTGAAGGTATAATATAGGACTGACTTTAGGCTTCAACTCTCTGGATTGGTTTATGTTTCCTCTCCTGGTCATCCTCATTAACTTGGGTTGCCTTTTTCCATGCAATGCATAACACGTGGTGCTGTTGCAATCCTGAATCAAAGGTTTTCCTTAGAAAGCCGACCCTTACTCATAGCATTATAGTGGGAAGTAAGGAGCCACCGATAGCATTAGGAGAACTCCAACTCCACCTTCTGTCATCCCACAAAGTCTGCAATTCTATTATCCCTTCTTATGCCATGCAGGTAGCAGCCTTTTACAGAAGCTCTCCATTCTGTCTTCTTTTTGTTTTTAGTTAATAATTTTTGATTAACTTTTTTAAAACAATTATTAATACTTAAGATGATATGTGATCTGACATCTGGCGTACCATTAGAAATTTATAAATTAATTTTTTAATTGATGATATACTGCTGTCCTTGCAAACCCAAGCATTGACGTGCCTCAGCTGCCTACTTGGAAGATGTCACAGACTGAGTGAAGAGAATCAGAAGTCAACTTTACATCTGTGACATCTGAAAATGTACAAGAGTCAGTGGAATGAATTATGGGTTACGTTGAATATTCCCATTAGTCATTCATTAGCATTGAAGGCACTACAGTCTAAAGAGTTCTGTTACACCATATTGGAGGATGGACGAAGACCTGGAGTATTGTTACAAGTTAAAATGGAAGGGCTTCATAACTGGCCTCCCGCCTTATACTGAGAAATGTTTGATGGATTAGGAATATTTTGGATGAATGGACATCTCTTATGGCAAATCACCATTTCAGAGCTGAACAGAATGCATCTGATACAATCAGAGAGGCCCTGGGCATCTGTGTGAATTAGCAATGGTGGAAATGTGAGCACATTGCAGTTAAAACCAAAATGTGTAATCCAGACATTGAAACTCTGACTGGCTGAATTCACCCACATACTACTTACAATATCATGATTTGCAAATATTAATTTGCAGATAGGGACTCAGCAGCAGAAATGATTCACTCTGTTACCAGCACTCTAATGATGAATCATTCTGATGTCAGAATGGTAGTGACTTCAACCAGACGACCTCTGGAAGGAATGATGACAAACTTCCATCTGTATGTCTCATGGGGGGTATTTTTCGTACGTGGATTACTCGTGTAGCCGGATGTAATTGTTGACGATTTGGCATGTTCATGAATGAGCGACCAATTGATATCGGTGCGCAAATTATAAGAAGAGAATTTCATATAGAGAGGAGTTTGCGAGATCGGCAAGATCCTTTATTGCTCCCGTAGGAAATTCTTTTCGTAAGATACCGCTTTAGCCGAGGGGGAATATTGTACCTCAAAAATTTATTAGGACCTTGTATTCGAAGTCAAACTAGGCAAAGTCGGGCTCTCACAACCACACAGACAGTAGGCATTGCTTTGAGGTTTTTTGCAAGCGGCACTTTTTTTTATATACTGTAGGCGATGCGGAAAATCTAACTAAAGGTGCAGTTTGCCAGGCAATTCGTAAAGTCTGTTTGGCTCTGAAATATTTCCTTCGGGTTTTCATAGTGTTTCCTGGACACCTGCGTGTGCAGACAATAAAAGAGACGTTTCATGCCATTGCTGGTAGGCAATACACAGGCAAAAACACCCACAGTTCCATGAAGAATCTCACAATCAGCCTAACATTCTCATTACCCAGGATTTCCAAATGTGATTGGGGCACATGGGACTGATCACAGTGGAGTTTGATCAAACATTATTTGGAAAATGTACCTCTCCTCCTGATGAATAATCAGACACAGTGTCTTCATCAAATATTTGACCTTCATCAATATCTCGTTGGTCAGACACAGGTTCTAGGGATATGACATTCCCTGCAACTGACCCAACAAAAAAAGAGGGCTATATGGAACATACCAATGGCACACATTGAGGACAAATATATGCAATGACCATCCTTTACCTGAAATGAAGTGACCACTGTGTCCTGCCACTGGTTCTGGGGAGGAGCTTCCCCCTGGAATGCCCTCAGAAACAGGGTGAAGGGCATTTTGCTGGAGAGCCAACTCTTCTGCAGGGGTTAGGTCTGGACTGTGTGGACCTCACCTGTTTTTTGCTTATCTGCCTTCTTATTAGCTTTAAAATTAATGTTCTTTACATTATATATGATTCTTTATGTCATCAATTCTTTAAATAGTTATATACCAATATTTACCAGTTTGAAGTATATTCTTGTACTTCACTTCAACCTGTCCCCGTGTTCCCCTTGTGCTCGCGTTTGATCTGGAATTATGACATATTAAATAATAATTAATCTGACACATAGGAAATGAAACACTGCTTTCAGTAAGTACAATGCACACGCGTTTAATTTGTCGGCCACTTTTTGCCAACCGTCTTTTCTGGTTTGGGCTGCTTTTGCAGTGTTACCCCTTGTGCATATTAAATCTTGAAATTCTTCATGTCCATCGAATGAAAGGTCTTGCTCCGTTTGTGTGAAAAAAACTGTGCCCGTTCTTTCGTCATTTTGTTACAGCCTATCAAAGACTTGCTGATCATGTTTTCTAGACTCAATATATATGGGCTTTTCAATCAGCGCGGGCGCACGCATTCATCTCAGATGATTAGATCCAGCTCGACTAATCTAATACACGGCTGCGTTTGAAAAACCGACCTATCCCAGATGAGTGTCACCGGCATTAACTCATCCAAGATGACGCATCTGATCTCGGATGATTTAAGCGACGTGTGGAAAATACCCCCATGTTCTGTTTGTGACAAAGACGTAGAGGATATGCAGGGAATGGAAAACAGAAGAAGACAAAAAAGATACATTTACAAAACAACTATGATCATCCAAAATATAACTAGTAGCCAAGAACTAGAACAATCGGAAAAATATATTGAAACAAAATAAATTAAACATACTAAAGTAAATTACAGAGTCTATGTGACCTATTAAAATTGGTAATAGAATTACAGAGATACTTCTACAAGGAAAACAAAAGCAAACTGAGATATTCAAACAAAAAAGCAGAGTTTACACACACACTCACATATTTATAATGATAAAAAAGTTAGACCCAGTAACTTTTCTTTTGCTGCTTTTCCTTTTCTTTTATGCCACTTTTCTTCTTGTATATCTTTTTTAATTTTTACGATTTCTAGATGTACTCAATGGATATTGTGTTTTCTTATTTTTCCTCGTTTTTCTTTATTATTTTGTAGAATTGTAATGCCCTGAAGAGGAAGACTCATTCCTCAAACTGCGTCGGCAGTTGGATATTGACAGATTTTTTTTAAGAACGCTGCCTTATGCCAGACTTCAAACAACAGTTACACACTAGTGAAGCTCTCAGTAGTTTCCAAATTTCATCCTTAAGAGTTTGGTCTTGAAATCCTGTTGGTATGAATTTTATGTGTGTTTAGGAAATTGTTGTGGGTTATGTTTATGTTTTCTCTTCTTGAACTTCTGTATTCTGAATTGCCTCATGAATGTTCCCTGGAGCTGTGTTTTTATCATCTTTTTCCATTCAATATATGTTTTTTAATATGTTTTATTTTGTACATCCACCTATAAGCCTGATGTTAGACTGCAGCTTTCATTATCCAAGACAGAAATTCTTATGTGTGTTTGGGAAATTGTTGCTTGTTATATTTATATTTTCTTCTGTGTTCTTAATTACTCCATGAATGTGTCCTTGAGCTGTATTTTTCTCATCTCTTTCTTTCTTTCCTATAGTATATATGTTTTTGATATGTTTATTTTGTAATTAATTTTTTTGATAGCGTTTCCTTTCATGTATTTTGTTTATAAGTTATTTAGTCTCTTTTTTCATTATACATGTATTCAGTTGTTTATATAAATATATATTGTGGCAAATGCACTATATAGGCATCGACCAGACACAGACTGACAACTGAGGCAAAGGTAAAAATAAATTAAAAGATTTTATTTTGTCGTCAGCCGTGGGGCAAATCTTCCCCATGTCCCACAGGCCCTACACAGTCCCAAAAGCACCAAAAGAAAAACACCCAAAACACACTGTTCTTTTTCCTCTCAGGCAGCTTTGTTGTTGTTGTCGTCGTCGTCGTCATCCTCCCAACTCTGGGACCTTGAGAAGTGGCTGCAGGCTCCTTTTATAGCCCTCCTGGAAGTGCTCCAGGTGGTAATTGGCCTAATTAGGCTGCACTTCTGGGTGTGGCTGCATTCTAGCCCATAGGGGCTCATTAAGCCTTGCAGCTCCTCCGGGTGTGGCCATGGAGTCCAACAAGGCTGAGCCCTGAAATCCCATGCCTGTGTCTCCGATGTAACCCAGGAGGGCTGCCACCATGCGTTCTGGGGTACGTAGTGTGCATCCCATGGCTGCTCCCCCAGTTCCAGTGTCAAAGGGGTCTCCCGGCCGACTGCCACAGTATATATATGTATATATACATATATATATATATATATATATATATATATATATATATATATATATATATATTTATATATATATTCATAGCATTCATAGTCTGAGTGTCGACGACCTGTATTGTGTGGGTGGTTACCTACCGGGAAACGCATGTGGTTGGTCTGCCACTCGGCAAACATCCGCCACGGGGCCCTCTCAGTTGCGAGAAGCAGATCATAGAATGCTACATAGTTTACTGTCAAATAATGCAGAGTACGCGACACGTGTTTCGCCCTTATTTGGGCTAATCAGGCGTACACTCTACTGCTCCCCTCTCGGGGAATCGAACCTCGGACGTCAGCGTCAGGGGCGAACCCCCTTTACGTTGCACCAACCACATGCGTTACCTGGTAGGTAACCACCCATACAATCAGATTGGGAATCATACTACGAATGCTATGAATGTAATTACTCTGATCTCCAGGCTATCAAATAAACGAACCACACGAGTGAGTATGCCGGATGAGCCCAAATAAGGGCGAAACACGTGTTGTTTACTCTTTGCATTATTTGACAGTAAACTATGTAACACACATACACACACACACACATATATATATATGTGTGTGTGTGTGTTTGTGTGTGTAAACTCTGCTATTTCATTTTAATTCCTCTCCGTCTCTCTATTTCCTTCTGTTTTCCCTGGAGAATTTTCTGTGCAATTTTTTGGGCAATTTTAATTGGTCATTATAGATTCTATCTTATATGAATTCTTTGTAATTAACTTTTGTATGTCTAATTATTTTGCTTCAATAGATTTTTTCAGTTGCTTAAATTCTTGACTATTGGTTGTATTTTATGATGTGACTTTTGTCTTTTTTCTTTTCTTTGACATATTGTACACATTCTTTTACATAAATGATATATTTTGCTGTTTCCTGCTTATTCTCTACATCTCTGTTGTGCTACAGAACATCATATTTGTGACTTCTAGACAGTTATGTTCCACACCAAGCTGGACTTGCGTTATTTAAATGGTGGCTGCATTTACATGTAAATCTATGTCACAACTGTCTTTTGAAAATTGTCCACGTTTTTCAGAGGAAAATTATCTAGGTGTCATTTCTCAGGTTTGTACACTAAAGGAACTTAATTCTATGGTCATTTTCTTGATTAGAGCCTTCACTTAAAAGTGGATACCATTTAATGTTGTTAGAGTCACCATTTTGTTTAGATTACGGGGACGGCCATTTTGTGGTTTCATTCATTGGGTCCTGATTGCTGGGGCAGGGCTTTTAGGCTGATGACATTGGGGGTAATTGGTGAAAGGTTGAAAGGTCATCTTGACAGCCATTTTGTATCCAAGATTTGGCTACTGATTCTAATGAGAAGTCAAACAAAATGACCCATTTTATTGGCTAACTAAAGATATACAAGCTTTTGAGGCAACTCAGGCCCCTTCTTCAGGCAGCAAAAAACATGTAAAAAAATATCATTTTTGGGTGAAGTATTCCTTTAAGCAATTGGAGGTACCTTGGTGAAGCATTTTAAAGGCACTCCCCTAAGAATGGCTATTCTTCTTTTTCTTCTTAAATTTTTACTCATTTGTATAACTTTTCTGCCTGAATTCATTTTTATTTCTTTGTGCTCAATCTTCATTTGCAGGAATGTTACGGATCACTTGAGATTTTTTCTTGTTTTGGGACTCATTACACATTAAAGCTAAATATAGATTCTTTATAAGAAGTAGAACAGATTCAATCACAATAGTTCTAGATGAATGGAAGAGACATGCGGGCATCTTCACTTGAAAGGAAACGGAACATGTTGTTAGGCTGTCACCACAAAGCAACACAACAAAATCACCAAGAAAAGAAAATGAAACTTCTCATATGCAAATATGGAATTGTATTTTGAAATTAAACAATAAAACCCATCCATTCCTTTTATTAATCCAGTTACTGATTATTTTTTTTTTGCAGGTGGAAAATTCCAATAAACCTATTTCATAAATCAATACTGTTACTTTATACTACTGAGTTCATCTGCCTGTCTTAAAAAGATAATATGATTCTACTCTCTATGCAGCCCACAATTTCTGTCTGGACACATGCTGGAGAGGTAGCATGGTCCTATTATGTCTTTGTTTTGATTGGACCAGCCAGCTGCAGTTCTTCTATTGTAGATCTTTGAGTCCCCTGGCAGCTGCTGGGGAAATAAAGACAAATGATTCCTGTACGCATGGAATGCAGAAAACAATGAATCGGATGCAGCAAGTGTTCTGGACTGGTGAGTCAAAATTTGAGATTTTTGACTTTAACAAGCGAATGATGAATGTCCACTGATGCGAAAATGGATGAATGTGTGTAATTAACAGGGAAGCACGGTGGAGGTTCTTCTGCAGGATTGAGTTGGTGATATGATCAAAACTGATGGTCCCCTCATGGCTGAAATCTAAAGGCTTTTTCTAATTCAATTGCAAAAATTTCTAAAATCCCATTTTTGCTTGGTCATTTTGGTGTATTGTGTGTTGCTTGGTGTGAGGAAAAATTAATCCAAATGAGTTTTATAGATTGCCATCTAGTGAAAATGTGAAAAAAGTGAATAAGTCTGAAAAATCTGAACACTGTATCTACTCGCGTATAAGTCGGGTCTTGAAACCCGAAAAATCGATTATAAAATCAGACCCCGACTTATACGCCCGTTCAAAAATGCAACACTTTAATTTTTACATCTTCTTGCCTCCTCTACTCTCGCACCAGTTTCTCAGACACATCAAATTTTGTGGCAGCGTTGCAGTTACCAATTCCTTTTGCCACTTCAACAACTTTTAATTTAAAACCAGCTTCATATTTTCTTCTGATCGAACACTCCTTCGTAGATAAGGGATGCTCTTACGATAAAGGTGTATGAGGGTGTGAGATACAAAAAACACAAATCAGTGCAAACGTCGCTTCAGAATAGTTCGGGTATTACTGTGTGGTCATGTAGGCACAATACATAGAAAAAAAGGCTGTGTGCTCCGTGGTGACTCTCTCAGGTGGGTGTTAGCATATCGTAATCTATTAATGCATAGAACATTTAAAGGACGAGTTTTGGGATGGATAATGCACAGAAACTACGAGAAAACTGCCAAAAGAGTGAAGATCCCTCCAATGAATCTTCTAACTGAATTGTAATAAAGGTGAAGGCAGAAAAGAACGATGCCAGTGAAGATTGGGCCACTCAGCTGTTGTTGTGGTATTGCACTTTTGTCTTTGATTTCGTCAATGTGGTCCAGAACTGACATTCATGTATGAAATCAAAAAACTGAAAAAGAACGGGTTTAAGTTGTTTCCATAAATTAATGAATATCATAACCAGAAATGTAAGAGAGAGTGATATATAATTATATGTATATGAATTAATTCCATATTGAGAAA
Source organism: Erpetoichthys calabaricus (assembly GCF_900747795.2). Taxonomy (NCBI): domain Eukaryota; kingdom Metazoa; phylum Chordata; class Cladistia; order Polypteriformes; family Polypteridae; genus Erpetoichthys; species Erpetoichthys calabaricus. The sequence continues at coordinate 87,002,341 of NC_041406.2, read as the reverse complement.
TGGGTGTTGGAGGAAGAAACATTAATAAGAATCTCAGTTGCTATTATTCGCATATAAGTCAGGTCTTGAAACCTGAAAAACTGATCACAAAATCAGACCCCGACTTATACGCCCGTTTAAAAATACGACATCTTCTTGCGTCCTCCAATCTCGCATCAGTTTCTCAGACGCATCGAATGTTGTTTCAGTGGCGCAGTTATCAATTTCTTTCGCCACTTCAATGACTTTTAATTTAAAACCAGCGTGATATTTTCTTCTGATCGAACGCTCCAATAAAGGTTGTGGCACGTGGCTGGGGGTGGCACCCAGCCGGGACGCCCAGGAAGACAGGAGGAGGGCTCATGCCTCCTCCAGACCGCGAAAGGGGCGACTGCCCTGGTTGCTTTGGGGGCCACGGATACAAAGCTTGTAAGCTCAGCCCTGTAGGGACCCGTGGTCACCCCATGCCTGAAGGTTCCTGGACCCCAGTACTTCCGCCACACCCGGAAGTGCTGGGGGGGGAAGATGTGTGGGGACACCCGGAATGTTTCCGAGGATACAGCCGGCACTTCTGCCACACTGGGGCGTGTCGGTGGGAGATTGCCGGTGCACACCTGGAACACATCCGGGTGCAGATAAAAGGGGCCGCCTCCAATCACAAGGAGGCTGGAGTCGGTAGAGAAGTTGGACAAGGTCTCAGGAGGAGACACGGAGGCGGCCTGAAGAGTGAGGCATAGTGGTTTGGCCTGGACTTTGGGGAGTCTGTGGGTTGTGGAGCAATGAACTTTGTAAATAGACCTGTGAATAAACGTGTGTTGGGTGAAGAAATGATGTCTGCCTGTCTGTGTCCGGGCTGTTCCCCACAAGGTGTATGAGGGTGTGAGGTACAACAAACATAAAACAGTGCAAACGTCACTTTGGAATAGTTCGGGTATTACTGTGTGGTCACGTAGGCACAATACATAGAAAAAAAAGGCCGTGTGCTCTGTGGTGACTCTCTCAGGTGGGTGTTAGCATATCGTAATCTCTTGGACCAATAGAGTGAGTTTTTTGCATTCGACTTATACGACCGACATTATAAAATACTGGAAATTATACGGTAAAATCCATGGGAGAACTTCCATCCATCCATCCATTTTGCAACCCGCTGAATCTGAACACAGGGTCACGGGGGTCTGCTGGAGCCAATCCCAGCCAACACAGGGCACAAGGCAGGAACCAATCCTGGGCAGGGTGCCAACCCACCGCAGTGGGAGAACTTAAACGCGAGTATATACGGGACTTACTGAATCTAGTATATTCCAGTATATTCCAGAATTTCAGTATACTGACTGCCACTATCTTAAAGTAAAAAAAGCTGAAAATGAGAAGAGTGTGTTTCAGCTCACAGGGCTTGTTAAAGGCTAAACATACTGTAAATGTGACATTATACAAAATGCCTTCCATTCATTTTATAATGAAAAGAAATACAATTCCATGCTTTGTTTTATGAGTTGATAAATAAGTTGCATTTGTTTATTTGTAATGTGGAGTGCAATGTAGATAATTAACTGCAGAGACAGATTAACGCCATAGCAAAACAAAGGCGTCTAATGAAAGACAAGCAACACCTCTGGCGATGAATGCTAATTCTATTATAAATGAGATGATCTTCTTCTATAGAAAAGATTTTTTGGGGGGATTTGGCTTTGGAGATACAAAGTAACACAAAACCTGACTAATCAAAACAGTGGAGAGCGGCTAAGCATACACCTACACACCTGCTAATACCTTGAAGTGCCAGGAGCACCGTGGCCTTTGCATTTGACTTTAAAGACCCAAATGGTCACCAATTATTTTATTTATTTATTTTTGCCTCTTTTGTTAAAAGTAAACTGTATAATACATCAAGACGGTTTGGTTTATAAAGAAGCGCAGGAATAATTATGAAAGCTTCCTCACATGTTAAATACTGAGCAGCACAAGGCTGGGCATCAAGAGAATTGTCAAAAATAAAAATTTCCCGATGGGGTGCTATGTACCCAGAAAACCAATTTCACTCTTTCAGGATGGATGTCAACTTTTGTCAAAATGCGGGGTTGACAGTGGTAATCGACTGTAAATGGTGACAAAACCTGCTGTTATGCTTTAGTTGCACTCTCTTTGTTAGAAGGAAAGTTTGCTTCACTGAGATTCCCTGCGCTCATGTGAGTAGCCAGGATCAAATAATAGCAAAAATGACATTGACATCAAGCGATCAAAGCGAATGTGTAAAGCAGAATACTCCGTGGACAATGTCTTACATATTATCGTTGAATTGGACTTGTCGGATTCTGATTTTGATACAAATGTGAGGTACCAACATCAGCTGATTGATCCCCAGCTGGTTGTGGTGGTGAGCAGGTTCATGCAGCTAATGCGCCAATGGCAACATTCGCCTGGGATTGCGATGCCCGTGACCGTTGCTGCCTCCCAACTCGCCATGTGTAATAAGTACATACTGTAAGTTTAATATGTCACTGTGCTCTGTACAAAAAATATTTTATAAATCTACTCACATGTACAGATAACACAAGGCCAGATTTAGCACACAGGGGCTCATCATTTAGAACTGCTAGACAAGTATTAGAAGACAAGAAAGAGACAATTACGAAAATGGGCGTTGTACTATTTCTGTGTGCCAGAGTCAGCATGACATTGGATAATTTTTTCCTTGTTTGGAATGGCATGATTTATCTAAGTCGGGCCTGCACATGGAGAAAGAGTAGAAAGCCTTGGAACATTGCCCGGCACACCTTTGAAGCCAACGAACGGATGGGAGATACCGTCATCTGATCCGGAAAATCCTTCCAACAGGGCCGTTCTTAGCAGTTAGGGGGCCCTACACGGTTCAGAAATGTGCAGGCCCTGGATGTGCAGGTCCCGGATTAGGGGGATCTCTCTGAATGAATCCGAAATGAATCTCTAAAATTAACGTTTGCTATAGTGCATTTGGCAAAGTTACGACGGCGTGACAATATTATTAGGGATTTAGGTGAAGATTGCAATTTGGATAATAAATTACCATTGTTAATAAGACTAAGAGATGCACTGAGCTGAATTTCCTGGGACTGGAACAGACGACTGCAGTGCCAGGGGCATGAAAGGGGCCCCAGGCCCACAGCCCGACAAAAAAAAAAAATTGTAAGTCGCGGCCCTACGCAAATGCGTAGTTCGCGTATGCCTAAGAACATCCCTGCTTCCAACGCAGAGATGAAAATGGCAGATTCTACACAAATGTCTTGTAATGGCTTCCCGTTTGTTATGCCGTGTAAATTGTCATTATAGAAAGCTGTTATTTTCTCTTATGTGATTTCTTACCGCCGTATCACTAAGGAAGGAATATCGCCTCTTTATAATAGATCTATTTAGGTTCAGGTTACTTAAGACACCGTAATTACAAAAGAACTTATTCCATCCAGGCAGCTAGCGCCCCCTGCCGGATAGACGCCTTTATCCAAGGTGACATTTATGATACAATTGGTTACATTTCTTTTAGTTTTTCCAAATTAAGCACAGGCTGGTCAAGTGATCGGATTTGAACCTACAGCCTCAAGGTTTGAAATCCAAATCCTTAACTTACAGTGCACCCAGAAAGTATTCACAGCGCATCACTTTTTCCACCTTTTGTTAGGTTACAGCCTTATTCCAAAATGGATTAAATTCATTTTTTTCCTCAGAATTCTACACACAACACCCCATAATGACAACGTGAAAAAAGTTTATTTGAGGTTTTTGCAAATTTATTAAAAATAAAAAAACTGAGAAATCCCATGTCCATAAGTATTCACAGCCTTTGCTCAATACTTTGTCGATGCACCTTTGGTAGCAATTCCAGCCTCAAGTCTTGTTGAATATGATGCCACAAGCTTGGCACTCCTATCCTTGGCCAGTTTCGCCCATTCCTCTTTCCAGCACCTCTCAAGCTCCATCAGGTTGGATGGGAAGCGTCGGTGCACAGCCATTTTAAGATCTCTCCAGGGATGTTCAATCGGATTCAAGTCTGGGCTCTGGCTGGGCCACTCAAGGACATTCACAGAGTTGTCCTGAAGCCACTCCTTTGATATCTTGGCTGTGTGCTTAGGGTCGTTGTCCTGCTGAAAGATGAACCGTCGCCCCAGTCTGAGGTCAAGAGCGCTCTGGAGCAGGTTTTCATCCAGGATGTCTCTGTACATTGCTGCAGTCATCTTTCCCTTTATCCTGACTAATCTCCCAGTCCCTGCCACTGAAAAACATCCCCACAGCATGATGCTGCCACCACCATGCTTCACTGTAGGGATGGTGCCAGGTTTCCTCCAAACGTGATGCCTGGCATTCACACCAAAGAGTTCAATCTTTCTCTCATCAGACCAGAGAATTTTCTTTCTCATGGTCTGAGAGTCCTTCAGGTGCCTTTTGGCAAACTCCAGGTGGGCTGCCATGTGCCTTTTACTAAGGAGTGCCTTCCTTCTGGCCACTCTACCATACAGGCCTGATTGGTGGATTGCTGCAGAGATGGTTGTCCTTCTGGAAGGTTCTCCTCTCTCCACAGAGGACCTCTGGAGTTCTGACAGAGTGACCATCGGGTTCTTGGTCACCTCCCTGACTAAAGCCCTTCTCCCCCGATTGCTCTGTTTAGATGGCCGGCCAGCTCTAGGAAGAGTCCTGATGGTTTCGAACTTCTTCCTCTTACAGATGATGGAGGCCACTGTGTTCATTGGGACCTTCAAAGCAGCAGACATTTTTCTGTAACCTTCCCGAGATTTGTTTGTTGAGACAATCCTGTCTCGGAGGTCTACAGACAATTCCTTTGACTTCATGCTTGGTTTGTGCTCTGACATGAACTGTCAACTGTGGGACCTTATATAGACAGGTGTGTGTCTTTCCAAATCATGTCCAGTCAACTGAATTTACCACAGGTGGACTCCAATGAAGCTGCAGAAACATCTCAAGGATGATCAGGGGAAACAGGATGCACCTGAGCTCAATTTTGAGCTTCATGGCAAAGGCTGTGAATACTTATGTACATGTGCTTTCTCAATTTTTTTTATTTTTAATAAATTTGCAGAAATCTCAAGTAAACTTTTTTCATGTTGTCATTATGGGGTGTTGTGTGCAGAATTCTGAGGAAAAAAATGAATTTAATCCATTTTGGAATAAGGCTGTAACATAACAAAATGTGGAAAAAGTGATGCGCTGTCAATACTTTCCGGATGCTCTGTATATACCACACTATCTATTACGTTTTGTTCTTATCCCCCATTTTTATATACGGATAGGGATGCAGGTGTGCTGACGACAGACCCCGGTGCGCTAATGAGGCAGTCGACTTAACTGAGTGTGCCTGCAAGTGACCGCACGATCAGCCGATCACACCAAGTAGCTCCCTGTAGCCACTTCGCCATGCTTCCAGACACACCTACACCCCTCTGAAGCCCAATCACTTTTATTAAATTTTTTATTTAAAATCTTGCATCGCCACAAACCCCGCCATACCACACTTTCTACCTTCCTGTCCGATGTTATAGTTGAAGCCGAATTTCTCAGGCGTGCGCCTTTACTCCTCCTCATGCGTCTCACCATCTCACTTCCTCTGTCGTTGTGTCACTTAAAGCCAAACTGACCAATCGCACCAATGCCAAGCTGACCAATCCGAGGGTCTGGACGCACAGACCTTTATTTGTGTTTTGTTATGTAGTAGATTGGTATACTAATGATAACTCTGAAGATACAAGACTGGAAAGACAGAGAGGAAGCAGCAAGAATTGCTTTGGTTTCGCCCTTTTTGTGGTTATGCGTGTTTGCCAAGTTGCTTTGTTCAATTAGCAGCTCACTTTCTGACTGACTTATTTTGCAGGAGCAACTCCGTTAAGTGCCTTTACGCTCCATCTTGGAAATGAGGTGTTAAAATGAGGTCCTTTTGTAAGTGCTTCCTATATCATTATTCCTTGAAGTGGTTGGCAGAACTGAAGACAGAACACTGTGCTTATTACATTCATCTTCCTTCCATTAAAAGAAAAAAAATGTGTCTTCTGTTTTTTTATTTTTAATTTGACATGTTTTTGTTAAATATCAGTACTTTATAGAACAGCCAAAAACACTAATAAAGAACATCGTGAATTATGTCTGCTCTTTTTTTTATTTTATTATTCATTTAGCTGTTACTGTGAAAACAAACATGACAGCGATTCCAGATATACTTGTCACAAATGGCAAAACAAAAAAATGGGAACTTAAACTAAAATCTAAATAAAAAAATCAGCAACTATTCATTCATTTATAACACAAATGGGATCTAGCTTTAAGGATTAGGAGATGGTAATTCTCCACCAGGTCAGGAGATGGAGCTGTATAATAACCTTCTCACTACAGAAAGGAAGACTGACACCTTTCCACCTCTGATGTCAATTCTAGGGACCCGCCTCTTCCTCCCAGAATGCCTGAAATCTGGAAGAGCTGCCATTTTGGTTCAGTCAACTTAAGGCTATCATCTGAAGAAGACTCGTTTTGCATATTTACACACATTTCTTTTGCTTTTTGAGCTTTTTCAATATTATGAGGTTGGCTGCAAGGTGCCCCAAAACGTTAATGTCATCCTTTGATCTCTACAGATCTTAATCTAAATAAAGAAATAAGTGAAAACACCCAGCTATTCATTCATTCATAACACAAATGGGAACTGTCGTAGGTGTGCACATGGGAAGCAGCTTAAAGGCTTGGGTGGATGGTAATTCTCTGTCGAGACAGGAGATGGCGCTGTATAATAATATTCACTCTCACCCAAGTAGAAAGGAAGATTAACACCTCTGATGTCAATTCTGGGGCCCCAACTCTTCCACCCAGACTGCCTAAGATCCAGGAGAGCCGCCATTTTGGGCAGTCAACTCAAGGCTATCATTTGAAGAAGACTCATTTTGTGAATTTCCCCTGGGGATTAATAAAGTATCTATCTATCTATCTATCTATCTATCTATCTATCTATCTATCTATCTATCTATCTATCTATCTATCTATCTATCTATCTATCTATCTATCTATCTACACACATTTCTTTTGCTTTTTGAGCTTTTTCAATATTATGAGGTTGGCCTCAAGGTGCCCTAAAACTTTAATGTTGTCCTTTCATCTTTACAGAACTTAAACTAAAATATAATTAAAGACATAAGTGAAAACACCCAGCTATTCATTCATTTATTCATAACATAAATGAGAACTGTCACGGAGGAAGCTTAATGGCTTGGGTGATGGTAATTCTCTGCTGAGACAGGGGATGGCGCTGTATAATAATATTCACTCCCCAAGTAGAAAGGAAGATTGACACCATTCCACCCCTCTGATGTCACTTCTGGGGACCTGCATCTTGCGCCCAGAATGCCTGAGTTCGACAAGAGCCGCCACCTTGGGCATTCAACCTTAGGCTATCGTCTGAAGAAGACCCGTTTTGCGTATATTTACACGTGTTTCTTTTGCTTTTTGAGGTCTTTCAATATTATGAGGTTGGCCGCAATTATGGTTGCTGCCCTTTCATCTTTACCGAACTTAATGTAAAATCTAAACAATGAAATAAGCAGAAATATCCGGCTATTTGTTCATTTGTAACCCAAATGTGGACTCAAACTAAAATCTCAATAAAGAAATCAGCAAAAACATCCATCTGTTCCTTTTTTAACTTGTATATCCTTGTCAGGGACATTGCCTGTCCTTCCAATATTACGTAGAAGGTAAGACGAGACAAAAGTTCATCGGAGGGCTATAAGAAAAGCACAAACACAAGAGAGGGGGTATGGGGTAATGTAAACCCCCCTATAATAAGAGAAAAATACTAAAGCCCACTATGGCGGCTGGCATGTAGGACAGCAACAAAGTTCCTCCTCTTCTGTCTGCCTGGAGTAAGTTTCTGAATGATGCCCTGGCTGCGGTTTAGGGTCTTCAGCTCTTGGTTCACAGTTGGACCCCAGCTGTTCTTTGGCCTGCCTCTTTTATACTTGCCTTCAGGGGGTCCAGTGCAGAGATCCTCTTGTGATGAAGATGATGTGGACCAATCCATCTCCATCTTCTTCTGCTCTCGTGCTTACATTTGGTGAGCAGCTCTTCATTTGAGATGGTTCATGAGCAGATAGTGTGAAGGATTCTTCTCAGGCTACCTGGTGTGGAATGTTGACAGCGGTGGAAATGTCTCCTTCTGTCACCCATACAAAAGTGTGGACCACTCTGGTAAATCAAGACCCTTCTCCCCTGATTGCTCAGTTTGGCGGGGCACTCAGCTCTAGGAAGATTTGCGGTGGCTACAAACTTCTTCTATTTAAGAATCATGGAGGCTGTTGTGTTCTGGGAAACCTTCAAGGCTGTAGAATTGATTTGAAGCCTTAAGCAGGGCCCTTAACCTGCAATTGCTCCGTCCCGGGTGTGACGTTAACCTGCATCCAGCCCTGCAAGTGGGTCCCCCAAACTTACAGGGAAAAACTTGGGGGGGGAGTTGTTGGGAAGATTGACACTCCAGCCACTGTAAAAAAAACTCACACTCTTCCAGTGTGGTGCTGAGGTGTCATGTGCTGCACTTGGGTCCCAACCCAGGTGGTTCGTCATATGATAGGGGGGCAGCAATGTGCTATCAGTGCACGCTCCCAACCTGTCTCTCTCTCTCTTCCCCAAATCCGTGATTCAACACAATCCTGTCTCTGAGCTCTGCGGACAACTCCTTTGACCTCACGGCTTAGTGTTGGCTCAACCATGTGACCTTCTGTAGACAAGTCACACGGAGCCATCTTAACAGAATCTTAGACCCCCCTGGGGCCCCTGTTTTGGTAGCAAAGCAAAAACATACATAAGCATCAGAAACATCGAGGGCCCCATGCTCCATCCTGGGGCCCCTGGGCGGTGCCTATTGTTCCCAGACGTTAAAGACGGCCCTGGACAAGTGTGTGCCTTTACTAATTGTGTGCAACCACGTGAATTGACCACAAGTGGACATCTCAACGATGATTAATGGAGTCAGAGGCACCTGAGTCAAATTTCATGTGTAATACTACGGGGTCTGAACATTCATGTCAATGGGATATTTCAGTTTGTTTTTTTTATACATTTACAACAATTCCTAAAATCCTACTCAAACCACCTACAACTGAACACCAGCAAAACCAAGGAGCTGGTGGTGGATTTTAGGAGGATCAGGCCCCTCATGGACCCCGTGATCATCAGAGGTGACTGTGTGCAGAGGGTGCAGACCTATAAATACCTGGGAGTGCAGCTGAATGATAAATTGGACTGGACTGCCAATACTGATGCTCTGTGCAAGAGAGGACAGAGATGACTATACTTCCTTAGAAGGCTGGCGTCCTTCAACATCTGCAATAAGATGCTGTAGATGTTCTATCAGACGGTTGTGGCGAGCACACTCTTCTATGCGGTGGTGTGCTGGGGAGGCAGCATAAAGAACAGGGACGCCTCACGCCTGCACAAATTGGTGAGGAAGGCAGGCTCTATTGTAGGCACGGAGCTGGACAGTTTGACATCCGTGGCAGAACGACGGGCGCTGAGCAGGCTCCTGTCAATCATGGAGAATCCACTGCATCCACTGAACAGGATCATCTCCAGACAGAGGAGCAGCTTCAGCGACAGACTGCTGTCACCGTCCTGCTCCACTGACAGACTGAGGAGATCGTTCCTCCCCTACTCTATGTGACTCTTCAATTCCACCGGTGGGTAAACGTTAACATTATTCAAAGTTATTGTCTGTCTGTATACCTGCATTGTTATCACTCTTTAATTTAATATTGCCTTTATCAGTATGCTGCTGCTGGAGTATGTGAATTTCCCCTTGGGATTAATAAAGTATCTATCTATCTATCTATCTATCTATCTATCTATCTATCTATCTATCTATCTATCTATCTATCTATCTATCTATCTATCTATCTATCTTTTATATAGTGCCTTTCATATATCTATCTATCTATCTATCTATCTATCTATCTATCTATCTATCTATCTATCTATCTATCTATCTATCTATCTATCTATCTATCTATCTATCTATCTATCTTTTATATAGTGCCTTTCATATCTATCTATCTATCTATCTATCTATCTATCTATCTATCTATCTATCTATCTATCTATCTATCTATCTATCTATCTATCTATCTTTTATATAGTGCCTTTCATATCTATCTATCTATCTATCTATCTATCTATCTATCTATCTATCTATCTATCTATCTATCTATCTATCTATCTATCTATCTATCTATCTATCTTTTGCTTTGTCATTCTGTGGCTTTGAGTATTGTCTGATGAGTGAAGGAATGAATTTAAAAGATTTTAGCACAAGGCAGCAACATCACCAAATGAGAAATAAGCGAATGCATCGGAAAGCTTTGTTGGAGGCCCATTCTGTTTCTGACAGAATCCTCGGCAGTTCTGGGGTACAGGAGGACGGCCGCTGGAGGTGCTGAGCTGAATTGAACAACAGATGCATTATACTCTCACTCACTGGTCTTTCATCTTGAAGACAATGTATGTATTTATTCCTGCGTAAATGCTGGATATTTCACTGCACAGAGCACATGCTCAAGGTGAATCTTAACTTTTGGATTCTGAGGCTAGTCAAACCTACTTTATTATTATAAATACATTGCAATTTATGATATTATTATGGGCTCCTCCGCCGTCCCCTCCTCTTTAGAAAGCTGCTTATTGGATTCACTCTGAAACTCTAACCCATAATGGCCCTTCGACTTTGCCAAAGTTGTAAATTAAGATGTGGGAAATCTGTAGCTCATTTTTGGACTGTTTACCCGACATGACAAAAGTAATTTCTTACTTGTGGATTCTGTTTAAGTGCTGAGAGGTTATGCACTTGCAAAGAAGCACTGGCTTTTTGTTTTTGTTTTTTTTTAAATAATGATTATTCATTGGCAATTTTAGTTATATCAAAATAGAAATGAAAGTGTTTAACATCCATCCATCCATTATCCATCTCACTATATCCTAACTACAGGGTCACGGGGGTCTGCTGGAGCCAATCCCAGCCAACACAGGGCACAAGGCAGGAAACAAACCCCGAGCAGGGCACCAACCCACTGCAGGGCACACACCCACACCAAGCACACACACAGGACAATTTAGGATCGCCATTGCACCTAACCTGCATGTCTTTGGACTGTGGGAGGAAACCCACGTAGACACAGGGAGAGCATGCAAACTCCATGCATTGTAATGTTTTTGCAAAATAACACAATACTTTTATGAAGCAAAAAAAATAATTATTGAGAAATAGCGATATACTTTTGCAACATAATGTAATAATAATTGCAAAACACACTTTCATGAAATAATGCAATAATTATTCCTAAATATTGCAATACATTTATGAAATAATGAAATAACTGGCAAAATGAAGCAATTATTTTTGCAAAATAATGCAATAATAACTCTAATGCAATAATAACTTTAATAAAATAATGCAAAACTTTTTTGAAATGATGCAATCATCAATTCCAAATGAAAATCCATCCTTCCATCCATTTTCCAACCTGCTGAATCCATACACAGGGTCACGGGTGTCTGCTGGAGCCAATCCCAGCCAACACAGGGCAGGAACCAATCCCGGGCAGGGCACCATCCCACCGCAGGGTACACACACACCAAGCACACACTAGGGACAATTTAGAATCGCCAATCCACCTAACCTGCATGTCTTTGGACTGTGGGAGGAAACCGGAGCGCCCGGAGGAAACCCACGCAGACACGGGGAGAACATGCAAACTCCATGCAGGGAGGACCCGGGAAGTGAACCCAGGTCCCCAGGTCTCCCAACTGCAAGGCAGCAGCGCTACCCACTGCACCACCGTGCCGCCCCCACATGAAACTATTTTTGTGAATTAATGCAGCGCATTTACAGAATAACAATGTTTTTGTATAATGCTGCAATAATTTTTGCAAAGCAACAAAGCAATATTGCTGCAAAATAATGCAATGCAATACTTTTACCAAAAATTGCAATAATTATTGAGACATAACACTTTTTTGTGAAATAACGCAATAATTTTTGCAAAAGCACACAATATGTTTGTGCACTAACACAATAATTATTGAGAAATTATTGGCAGCAGTAAACTTTCGTAGCTTGAGGCCTTTACTGGTGATGACTGATGTTGCAAACATCGATCCATCCATGCAAATTCCAAACTCACTTTATCCTGAGAGGGGTTCTGCAGGGGCAGCAGGAGCCTTTCCCAGTAAACTCGGAGTGCAAGGCAGGAACAATTCCTGGCCATGGTGCCAGTCCGTGTCCGGGTGACAATTCTATCACCTTGTTTTGTAACACCTGCTCCAAGGCGGTCCCCAGGCCGATGTTACTTGATTATGTTTGACCTCCTCTTCACGTCACTTTGAATAAAAGCGCCTGCTAAGTGAATAAATGTAAATGTAAATTTATTCATGAAGGTTTCTACCACATACTCCTGGGCTCCCCTCGCATCTCGAAGACAGGCATGTTCAATAAATCTCTTTGTGAGTGAGTGGGGTTTATGTGGATGAGTGAGTGCAACCCTGGGAAGTCTGGGACTGTGTTCCATCTTGTTGCTTATAATGCTGTCAAGGAAGGCCCGGCTCTCGGGTGGGGAAGGGGGTCATTTAGCCGGGCTTAGATCTCCCCAAACCGTCAGATATCATGTTGAGCCTCCAATAAATGTCGTCGAGCATATTGTTAGTCGTTGTATTTTTTGCAACTTTATCATACCATTCCCACCTTACCATTTTCGTCTGGAGCCGGCCGGGCTGCTACCTGCAAAGATTTCAAACATTTCCAAAGAATGCAGAAAAAAAATGCGGCATCTTTCTTGGCCTGCCTAATAATTAAATATAAAACAAAAAAAATAATCTGAATGTGGTGCAGTCATCCACAGATCAACATAAATAAAGAGAATTGGCAACAAGATTTAAAAATGTACCCGTCCAAAGACTTTTAAAAAGCCACAATTTATCCTTCATGCCGTTATCGTCTTGCTAGTTACATATTGTCGAAAGCAGCTGTTCAGTGTCCCATCACTGTAGTGATAAGTACATGTGTTAAATATCAACAAGCATTCTGCTGGATTTTTGACAAAAGGATGGACAAAACGGGTAGGCAGCATCACAGCTGCAGAGAAAAAGATCGCAAAAAAAAGGTGCGGGTGGTAAGGATCGAGTGATGACGTCAGAGGCACAGCCTTTTACTCTTATTAAAGACTGAAGTGAGCGAGAGAGAGAGAGAGAGAGAGAGAGCGAGGGGGGGCGTTTAGTATGGGGGACGAGAGGGACTCGAAGGAGAGAGCGACCAGCGGTGACAGATGCGTCAGTGAGACTGCTTGCTAGCGGAGAAGCGAGAGAAAGTGTGCGTGCGCTCCGAGGCACCAAGCGCAAAGCAAAAGGGGGCACAATCGGCAAATTTACCGGAGGAAAATAAAAAGAGATACAAGGGCTTGGAAGAAATGCAAACGATATTAGTGCACAGCAAGAAATGAATGCTCGATTTTTCTATATATATATTTTTTTAATTATGGGTAAAACGAAGACTGGTGACAGTTCTGTTTAAAACGTGCAAGCTTTAAAACTCTCGATGAAGCGCCTAAAATTGTATGCGCAGCACTTGGAGAAAAATGCAAGAAGTTTTCTTTCCACGTTTGTTGCCTTTTCCTTAATAAAAACGGAATGCATTTACACATCAGCGATTTAAAAAGAAAATATTTATGCATGGCATGGCATTTTGTTTTAATGTAGCGCTTACTCGTTAATTTCACAGGCTCGGCGACTAGGCTGCCCGTTACTTTAGCAAGGAGGTAGGAAGCCTCTTCATTTTCGGACGCAATGGAGCTTTATTATTTAAATAACCGAAGCGAAGAACTGAACTTTTCGAACGTAACAGAGGACGACTCTTTGAAACTTCTTTTTGGAATCGGCACTGACAACTTCATAACGCTGCTCATTTTCGGGCTTATTTTTACGCTTGGGGTTCTTGGTAACTCCTTGGTGATCACCGTTCTGGCACGGAGCAAACCTGGCAAACCTCGCAGTACTACCAACATCTTCATCCTCAACTTGAGCATCGCCGATTTGTCGTACCTCCTGTTTTGCATCCCTTTCCAGTCCACCGTCTACATGCTGCCAACGTGGGTCCTGGGAGCTGTCATCTGCAAGTTCATTCACTACTTTTTCACCGTCTCTATGCTCGTCAGTATTTTCACGCTGTCCGCGATGTCCGTGGATCGCTATATCGCCATTGTCCACTCCAGAAAGTCCTCAGTCATCCGGGTGGCACGGCACGCACTCATCGGGGTGATCGTGATCTGGATTGTGTCCTTAGCCATGGCTGCGCCAGTCGCATATCACCAGAACATCGTGCTGCGGAGCGACAATAACACCTACTGCTGGGAAGTCTGGCCGGAGCAGAAGAGCAAGAAAATCTACGTGGTGTGCACGTTTGTGTTTGGCTACGTGCTGCCCCTCATTTTAATCTCCTTCTGCTATGCAAAGGTCAGTTCTTTACCGCACGACGCATTTTTGATCGCAGCCATAAAAGCTTCAGAGTCAACAGCAGGCACTCGCACACACAAGCACCTTCAAAAACACCTCGTCTTCCTTTCCACATTTGTATTATTTTATGACACACTCATAACAGTGCTGCACTTAACTGGATTGTCATTATCGAAACATTGCTTGACACCGAACCATTTGATTTTTTTGTATATGACTCTTTGGGTCTTTGGGCTTTGAAATAAGATTCCTAAAATGTGGAGAAAACACCAGTCCGTTATGTCTGGCAGGCTACCATAGCAGCATGGCATCAGATCAAGAAAAGCTGAACTTTGTGCGACTGTACACACTTAAAAAAAAATAAAGGCTGGTTCTGCCATATAGGGGAACCATTTTGGGTTCCCGAAAGACCCATCCACATGAAGGTTCCAGAAAGAACCTTTTATTTATTTAGATGCGCTCCACGCTCCATACACAGTAAATAACCTTGAATTGATACTAATAGATTTGTGAAAACACCAAAGGGGGTCCTGATTTTAAAAGGACTCTCGCCGCATACAATAACACGGGTTTTCTTAATCTGTCAGTGTCGCTCTTAACAAAAATGGCTCTTTAATGGCATTTTGTGGTTCTTTACTGGGTTGTGTGGTTCCTTGTAGCTCCATTATTTGACAAAGCCCCTTTTCATTCTGGGAAGGGTTCTTTGTATATACAGTTGGCTTTTTTTGTGCTTTGAAAAACTTCCTAACATGCAGAAAAAAAATCTGAAATCTTAAATGTATGGTAGGCTGCCTAGCAGGACACAAACAGATGAAGAAAACCTGAACCTACAGCCTGTGTGACTGCATGCAGCCAGAGTCCTTTTAAAATGAGTGTTTCATAAATCTGTTACCATCTAGTCACGGTTATTGGAGTTTAAATAAATAAAGGTTCTTTCTGGAATCTCAGTGGGGACGGTTCTTCTTGTAACCAAAAATGTTCCACCTGTGGCATTGCTCTGCAGCACCTTCGTTTTGAAGAGTGTGTCATGCTTGGTATAGCTGATACCAAAAATGAAAGATTTCTGTTTTTTTCTACATATTAGAAAGAACCAACTGCATATGCAAAGAACATTTCCCACAATGCAATGGTGCTTTGCGAAGCTGAGGTTCAACAAGGAATCACACAACCCGGTAAAGAAGCATAAAGTGCCATTAAAGAGCCAATGTATGCAGCAGGGGACCTTTTAATGTCAGGAAGCTTATTGGTCCAAACAGTAATCCGTTCACTTACATAACCCACTTATCAAGGACTGGGCAGGGGCAGCCTATCCCAGCAACCAGCAGGAGTAACATCTGGACAGGTTTAACACACACACACACACACACACACACACTCACTAGGAACAATGTAGCAATGCCAGATCACCTTACCTGCATGTCCTTGGACTGTGGACGATGGGAGGAAATCAAAGAATCCAGGGGGCACTCACATGGACACAGGGAGATAAAACAACAACAACATTTATTTCTATAGCACATTTTCATACAAATAATGTAGCTCAAAGTGTTTTACATGATGAAGAAAGAGAAAAAAGACAAAGTAAGAATTAAAATAAGAGAACACTAATTAACACAGAATAAGAGTAAGGTCCGATGGCCAGGGAGGACAGAAAAAAACAAAAAAAAAAACTCCAGACAGCTGGAGAAATAAATAAAACTTCAGGGGTTCCGATGCCATGAGACCACCCAGCACCCTCTAGGCATTCTACCTAACATAAATGATCAGTCCTCATGGTATTCCAGGTTCTCATGGAAAGACTTGATGATGACGGTCACGTGGACTTCTGGCCTTTAATCCATCAATGTAGGGACATCACGGTGCTTTGATTAGGGAGTGGTGGCGTAGGTCGCCACCAGAGAAAACCAGAAAACAACAAACAAACTGCACAGGCAGCACCGGAGATATGAACCCCGGTTGTCATATTTTACAAATCAATAAACATATGTTTATGGTTATTTATGAAGCCTGGTATAGATCTAAAAAAAAGGTCTTTCAGGAGCCTTAATGTGGATGGTTCGTTTGTTGGGATTAATAATGTTTATCTAATCTAATCTAGTTTAATATATTCTAATCCAATATAATATAAAGCAATCTAATCTAATCTAATCTAGTCTAATCTACTCTAATGTAATCTAATATAATGCAATCTAATCTAATCTATTCTAATATAATATAATATAATATAAAGCAATCTAATCTAGTCTAATCTATTCTAACCTAATCTAATATAATGCAATCTAATCTTATCTAGTCTAATCTATTCTAATTTAATATAATGCAATCTAATCTGATCCAATGAAATCTAATGCAATCTAATCTAGTCTTGTCTAGTGTAATCTAGTCTATTCTAATCTATTCTAAACTAGTCTAATATAATATATATAATATAATATAATATAATATAATATAATATAATATAATATAATATAATATAATATAATATAATATAATGCTTTCTAATCTAATCTAATATAATGCAATCTAATCTTGTTTAGTCTAATTTAATCTAATGCAATCTAATCAAATCTAATCTAGTCTAATCTACTCTAATCTATTCTAAACTAGTCTAATATAATGCCCTAGTGTGTGCTTGGTGTGTGGGTGTGTTTGTGTGTGTCCTGCGGTTGGTTGGCACCCTGCCCAGGATTGTTTCCTGCCTTGTGCCCTGTGTTGGCTGGGATTGGCTCCAGCAGACCCCAGTGACCCTGTGTTTGGATTCAGCGGGTTGGAAAATGGATGGATGGATGGATAATATAATATAATGCTTTCTAATCTAATCTAATATAATGCAATCTAATCTTGTCTAGTCTAATTTAATCTAATGCAATCTAATAAAATCTAATCTAGTCTAATCTACTCTAATCTATTCTAATCTAATATAATATAATATAATATAATATAATATAATATAATATAATATAATATAATATAATATAATATAATATAATATAATATAATATAATATAATATAATGCTTTCTAATATAATGCAATCTAGTCTTGTCTAGTTTAATTTAATCTAATGCAATTTTATCAAATCTAATCTAATCTAATCTAGTTTTGTCTAGTCTAATCTAATCTAGTCTAATATAATAGAATGCATTCTAATCTAATCTAATCTAATCTAATGGAATCTAATCTAATCTTGTCATGTCTAGTCTGATCTGATCTAATCTAATCTAATGCAATCTAATATAATCTAGTCTAATCTAATCTAGTCTAGTCTTGTCTAGTCTAATCTAATCTAGACTAGTGTTGTTTAGTCTAATCCATTTTAATCCAATTTAATCTAATCTAATCTAATCTAATCAAAAATAATCTAAATTAATCTAATCTAATCCAATAGGATCTAATCTAGTCTAATTTAATCTAATGTATTCTAATCTAATCTAATGCAATGTAATCAAATCCTATGTCACACAGAGCGAGAGTCTAGGAGTTTTGTGGCACTGGACCACAAAAAATGAGGGGATTACTTTTGCTTTCTTTTTTCAAATAAAGAATTACAAATAAAGGTATAAGGAGAAGCACCCACAGATCAGATGTCTACTCCTGAACGTTGAGAGCCTTGCAATCACCTCCCGTTGTATCTGAATGAGCCTGACTCAAACAGACAGTGAAGGGCAGCATGGCATGAATCCATTTAGCCTGATTAACACTTTTATGTGGTTAAGTGTGAACTAAACAAGACAGAGACCCCCAGTATTTCTGTGTATTTGATAAGCAGATTGTGTGATGCAATACACCGAGGCAAAGCAGAGTAGAATGACAGCCGGAAGAAAACAGAATTAAGAAGTGCAAAAAAAAAAAAAAAAATCACAAATAGAAGTACTTGGGAGGAGTAGAAACAGAGTGATTGTATAATAAAAATGTAAAATATCCGAAACAGATAGATGCAGAGAAAGAGGACCAGGAAGAGCCAACTGAAGCAGATAACGACAACAGTAATAGACAAGCATGGAGAGAATCAGGAGCAGATTGAAGTGTCCATCAGTGCCCCCAGTATCACACCAGTTTACTCCAGTGCAGGGCTGGCACTCTTTAAAATAAAGCAGTTTTTCGGAGTGATGCCATACGGGAACCATTTTTGGTTCCAAAAAGAACGCTCCACAAGAATGTTCCTGAAAGAAATTTTTTTTTGTTTTTAATTTAGATCCATAGCGAGTTCCATAAATAGCCATGAAGAGATGAAACAAACAGATCTGTGAAATAGCAGTGAGCTCCTGATTTTAAAGCGGACATCCGCTGCATACAATAACTGAAGGCCAAGTTCGGGTATTCTTGATATGTTAGTATCCTGATAGGCACCTTTCTATACCTAGATGTCAGGAGCCTTTTAAAAGCCCCAAGAACCAGTTTCAGATATAAAGAATGAAGTGGTTCTTTGTCAGTTGGTGGCTCTGGCAGTAAAGTGACATTACAGTGGCGTTATTTTGAAGGGTATGGGGGGACGGGAGCCCACCCCAGCAGCCTCAGGCCAAAGGCAGGCACCAAATGTGAACAAACCCAGAGAGAGAGGCACAAAAGGACAACCACCAGAAAATGTTAGATTTTGATACCACTCGTGTAATTATTGAGAGAAACAAAGCCACTAGGAGTATCTGAGCAAGGAAAATGTTTTTTTGTTTTGCTGGGCACTGTCCACGTTATGTGGAGTGTCAGTGGGAATGTGCATGTTTAGAATATGCAGTGTGTGAAGGTGTGTGTGTGTGTGTGTGTGTGTATATGTGTGAAAGTATGTGCATTGGTGTTTATATGTCGAGTGTGACCTGTGGGAAAGTGGCCATGTTCCAGTGGTTAGGAAAGAAAGAAAGAAAGAAAGAAAGAAAGAAAGAAAGAAAGAAAGAAAGAAAGAAAGAAAGAAAGAAAGAAAGAAAGAAAGCTGTTGTCTGTTTGTAGAAATATATTTATAATTCAGCCAGTGAGAAAGGAAGAGAATGTGCGGGAGGAAAAGAGTATAATCTAAAAATGTTTGTCATGCTAATATAACATTATTATTATTACATTATCTGTAAATCGTAATGTTTTCATAAATCTCCTTTGGAAGCACTAACAATGTTATTACGTATGTATTTTATCTTCTTGGTAGCTCTGTAGACAATTCAATAACTGCTTTTCAGCAGGAATGCTCTGATGTGCATGTTGATCTGAAGGGTGTTGCACAGACCACCTTGTATGTATTTTATAGAATGTTTCGTGTGTATGAAGGAGGAGTGATGGCTCTGATGTGCTGATATCTGGAAGGGTGCTGGTTCATATCCTGCCAGAAGGGATCCTACTCTGTTGGGCCCTTGAGCAAAACCCTTAACCTGAAAATCACTCCAGGGGTGCTTTACAATGGCTGACCCTGCGCTTTAACCTCCAATGGTCATGTGAAATGACAAATTCCCCTCGGGGATTAATACAGTATACCAAAAAGAAAAAAAATACATACAACGGGGTGTCTGTCTGTCTGTCTGTCTGTCTGTCTGTCCGTCTGTCCGTCCGTCCGTCCGTCCGTCCGTCTGTCTTGTAATGAGAAAGAACAAGAAGGAGAGAATAAAGTGTTGGGACCAGCTGAGAAAAAGAATAGTTCCAGGGGTATTATTGCAGGCATAGCGCATCCCTGAGTGCCTTTGTTCGCAGGCTTAGGCAGTTTCTTCTCTGTTGTGGAGCTCAGTGCTCTTCACTTTCTGGTTTACAATGAATTGCAACTTCCAGTAACACAGTTCTTTAAATGGTCCACTGAGTAGAAAAGGTGAGACCTTCAGGGTCAACCTGGAAGTGACATCAGTGGGCTTTGGCCTCTGGGCTACAGACGAGAGGAAAACAGTTGTTAATAATTGTGCTTTCCCTGACACTGGCGCCTGTGTCCTTAAATCCATAATGCCATGAGGATGCTTCTGATTCACTGATTCTATCTATCTATCTATCTATCTATCTATCTATCTATCTATCTATCTATCTATCTATCTATCTATCTATCTATCTATCTATCTATCTATCTATCTATCTATCTATCTATCTATCTATCTATCTATCTATCTATCTATCTATCTATCTATTTAGTAACTTTTTGCTGTAATTATATTTGAAATAATGTACTTATAATGAAATTGATGATTTTCTTATTAAGTCTGTTTTTCCTTTTGATTGTATTGTGCTAACAACATATATTAATAATGGTGATAATAAAGCATAAAAAATTGAATTCTGCTGTGGTTACAGGTGTTAAATCATTTGCACAAAAAGTTAAGGAACATATCCAAGAAGTCTGAAGCATCAAAGAAGAAGGTAAGAAAGTTTTCTAAATGTTGATTTCTGTTTTCATTTAAGCTACATTATGAGTTTATTCTGCCACGGGCCATTCAGATAAGCCATGCATGTTCATTTCATTTGACAGGCATCATTAAAATTTGTTTCAGCTTTTGTTGGTTTCTAATTTACTGTATTTAGTTTACAATTACTGCAAGTCTTTAAACAAATAGAAATGTGAGAAATAAACTACAATTTAATACACTGAAGAAGCTCTTCAGCACAAATGTCATACACAGTAGTAACACATCTTGTATATACACATAATACATATATATATTATATATCTCTTCCATAAATATATATATATACTGTATATATATATATGCTGTGTATATATATATATATATATATATCCTGAACACAGGGTAAAATCACCAAGAATTTGTTTAATTCTCTTTCTTCTTGAAATAGTGCCCAAAAGCACCTCCGCCACCACACACAGGTAAAACAACAATAATCAGCACAATTCTCTCCTCCCAGCAAGCTGTGTCCTACTACCTCCCAACTCCAGCTCGCTTGCTGGGTCTTCAGTAGTCCTTTATATTAGTCCTTTTTATAGTTCTTGTTACTTGCCAGCACTTCTGGGTCAGATGGAGGACTTGAGATTTATGTTCAGACCAGAAGTACTTTGGGGCTTCCAACCCCGTGACTTGGGAGTACTTCCAGGCTATATGGAAAATACAAATCCCCAGATCTTCCTGCAATGTCTCCTGGTAGCACCCATGGTACCCAGCAGGGCTGTGATGCCGAACTACAGATTCCATGATGCCCTGCGGGAATCCGGAGCACTGCTATGCTGCAGGGAACTCGCCATCTGGTGTCTTCGGGGACGCAGTGAACCACAGTAGCTGCCTTCCCCCATCCTTCTTTGGGCGTCCCGGCCAGGTTGAGCAGCTGGCTGTCCGCCACAATATAAAATTATGTTAACATTTGAGTGGCGGAAACAATTTATTCACAAAATATACTTCATATGTGCAAGATGATTTACAGGAATGTCTCAACCTGTTCGCCATCATGTTCAACACAAAAAAAATAACGAGCAACAGTACCATTTAAAGCCTGGACACACATTTCGCGGGGAATAGATGATACCACAGTCCTTATTCTGTCCTACAGGTCATTGATATCACAAACTCTCCTACTATACACGCACTCCTTCACCATACCCCATAACCAGAAATCACAGGGTGTCAAACGAAGGGAGTGTGGAGGCCATGGCAATGGTCCACCATAACCTATCCATCAACCTGGAAAGGTGTGGTCGAGATAAAAATAATCCTTTAGTGTTAACATAATTTTGACTTACCCTGTATGTGTATGTATATATAAATATATATATCTATATAGTGACCAGTAAGGGGGTGTAACAGCACAGTATCAGTGCCCCAAATGATCCAATACAGTACATTTAACATTTGAAAGACTGTTGTGTGCATTTTCCAGAATTCTAAAATGATAAACTGAAATATAATTCAACTGCAATCTTTAAGTAAGTTCTTTGAAATTAACATTCAGGACCACCTTGAAGTTGGGTATGTGTAGATTTTCTTTGAAAAAACATCTGCATAGGAAAATTCAAGTGGGCCACAAGGGGGCAGCATTGAAATCTTACTTGATGATTCTGGGGAAGTCTGAGTGTCTGAGCTTGCGAGTGTTCTGATAAAAACCGAAGAGCCAGGCCTTTAATGAGCTCTTGGGCACGGCCATCTGCAGTGTGTCTGTTTGCGGAGAGAGTGTCGACCTCATCGAGAGGTTTACTTACTTTGGCAGTGACATTCATGTCTCTGGTGACTCCTCCTATGAAGTCAGTAGACGGATTGGGAGAGCATGGGGGGTCATGAGGTCACTGGAAAGGGGTGTGTGGTGCTCCCGATATCTCTGCAAACGGACGAAGGTCCAAGTCTTTAGAGTGTTGGTGCTTCCTGTGTTGCTATATGGTTGTGAGACATTGACGCTACTTAGTGACCCGAGACAAAGACTGGACTCCTTTGGTGCTGTATCTCTTTGGAGAATCCTTGGGTACCGCTGGTTTGACTTTGTGTTGAAAGAGTGGTTGCTCATGGAGTCCTCAATGAGACACATTACCTGCTTTGTGAGGGAGTGTCAGTTACAGCCATGTGGCACGATTACTTGAGGGCGATCACTGTTGAGGACCTGAGTGGCTGGACCAGGCCAAGGGGACACCCACGTAAAACCTGGCTGTGGTAGATGGAGAGATATTTCCGGAGAGTGAGTCTGAACCGTGTGTCTGCTTGGCCAACTGGGATCCCAAGCTGTTTTGTCGTGTGGTGAGTGTGACAACACACTGTACCAGTGCATGCTCCCCAACCTGACCTGAACTGACCTGGGGAGGGGGCTCACCATTGGTAATTAGCTTATAATTCATGTTGAGTTGGCCCCTCCAAACCCCACTTGGACATATTTGGATACAGAAGGCTGATGTTACATGTGTCATTGTGTAGGCTGCCGTCCCAGGTGTGTGGTTGACTGAAGCTGCTTTCATAGAAGGGAATACATCAACAATGGCTGACAGTGATTTAGGGCTTTCTGTGACCGTCAAGGATATAAAGATAAGTCAACAGAGGCAGAAGGACAGGGGGTAACATGACATTAAAATGAATGCCCGTGGAAATATTCTCACTGTGCCCATCTTTAAATAGGCCGCTTTGCAGTTTGTATCCTGACTGCGGAGGCAGCCAGATCAGCGTTCAAATTTGATTTTATAATTTTTTTCTTTTTCTCCTGACAGGCTTTCCTGTTTTTCTTTTGTCAGCCCCCTTTAGATGTTCTTCTCTTCTTTATTTCTACATTGCGCTAAATACATAATTTTCATTTCTCTGTTTTCCTCCATCGTATTTTCCTTTCAACTTATATATATACTGTACTTTTAAGCTGTCGGAAGCAATTACAGATTGAATGAAGTTATACTAAAAATAAATTGAGCTAAATAAGTCCTGTTTATTTTCTCGACCTTGTGGGACTGAAAAGCAGTGGAGTTTGGTGTTGACAGGGAAAGCAAAAAAAAATGATAGTGACAGAAGAGAATTATGAGTTCGTATTTTAGGGAGGCTGAAATGAAGGGCTTGATTTGCGTTTCTGCTCTCCGAATGCCCACCCCAGTGAGTAGCGGGTATTGCCTGGGAATCATTCACTCAGACACTTTGAGTGTATTTGTGCTAATGTGCCAAGCCTGCCAGGGGGCACCGTTACCACAGCAGACATTAGACATTCGGCAACTTTTTTTTATGCAAAGTAGCAATAATGTAGGAAATCACTTTGCAAATTGTTCTCTACAAAGTGGCGCAGTGAGAGCTTTTAATTAGCGGAAGGGGGTCTGTTCTCAAGTCACTTAAAGAATACAAAACTGGCATCGTCCATGACAGAGTTGTTACTCTTCCAAATTCATTCATTCATTCATTTTGCTGTGTTTATCCAACACCAGGTCATGAGAGCAACAGTTCTAGCAGTGAGGTCCATATGTTCCTTTCTCCAGCCACACTTACCAACCCATGCTATGGGATCCCATGGCATTCAAAGGCCATCTGGGAGATGTAACCCTCCCATTGAGTCTTCCCTGGGGTCTCCACCAAGCTGGTTGTGGCCAAAATATCCTCCACAGGCAGGCATCCATATCAGATGCCTGAACCACTACAGTTTGCTCCTCTCGATGCAGATGGTCAGCGGCTCTACTCCAAGCTTCTCCTGGATGTCTATACCTTTCACCCTATCTCTGATTGAGAGCTCAAAAACATAATTTCAGCTGCTTGCACCTGCGATTTCATTCCTTCAGTCATTACCCAAATCTCATGATCATAGGTAAGGTTAGGAATGTAGATCGGCTGGTAAATTGAGACGTTCACCTTCTGGCTTAGCACCCTCTTCAACACTAGGGCTCGGTATAGCGGCTGTATGACTACGCTCACCATCCCAATCCATCTGTCGATCTCACCATCCCTTTTCCCCTCACTCATGAACAAGACTCCGAGGTACTTACAGTAAACTCCTCCACTTAAGGAAGTAGCTCACTTCACACTAGGAGAGGACAGTCCACCTTTTTCTTACTGAGGACCATTGCCGCAGATTTGGAGGTGCTGGTCCTCATCCCTACTGCTTTACGCACAGTTGTAAACCATACCTACGTGTACTGGAGGTCACAGCCCGAAGAAACCTTCTTCTTCTTCTTCTTCTTCTTCTTCTTCTTCTTCTTCTTCTTCTTCTTATCATTAGGACTGATGAGCTTTTTTGGATTGAATGGACTATTCACATCAAAATTGGTCTAATGTTCTAATACCAAACACCTGTATTTTTCCATTTCGTGGTTTCTTCCTCTGTACTATTCTCTGTGGAGAGGTATGCGGAGAGTTCTGTCTGAACTGTAAAATCTAAACCACACCATGCATTAGTGAAGATTTTTCGGTGATCTGATTTCAATCATTTTTTTTTTTTTTCGCTGAGACACACCAGAAATGCAATGCTTTGTTGGACCAGCTGCATTTATGTTGATCAAACCCATCCATCAGCTGGCCCCGCTGATGAAGTGAGACCCGTTTCACAAATAGCTTTGAGCAACTGAAGTGCCTCATGAGTGCTGAAACATCAACATAAGAGTTTGAAGTACCATAAGTGTGAAAAACATACAGGCTGTTTTGAAATCCAGAAATGGGGCACTCGCATCATGCAGGCCAACAAGTACATCTGAATAGATTTAATTGAGTCGGTCCAAACCACAGATGCGTCACCAAGTAAAGGCAGGAAAGGCAATGGTGGTGATACAGAAAACTCCTCCACTCCCATTGCCAAACGTTAGGTTCAGGGAGCACTTAAATTCCTGAACTACCAGAAAGCTGTTTACTCGCCTACACATATACACACATACATTCTCACACAAGTTCAAGCATATGCATTTTGGTTTCATGTTTAATTTTTTTATGTTTTTCTTTCTTGTTTTTTCATTGCCTTTTTTTTCCATTCAATACTGCAGAGTTAATTTCTGCATTTTAACGTCATGTGAGAATAATATTTGGCAATGTTGAGTTTGGATTTTCTCTTTTCCTAAACCATTTTGCTCTTCATGGGAGCCGTCATTTTCTATTTTTTTGTATATTGTTGCTGGGCTGGATGTGCAGTCTGCATTTTTCCAGATTGATTCTGGGGTTCATCAGGGGTATGTTTTTGCTCCTATTGTGTTCAGTGCTTGCATGGATTGGGTTTTGGGCAGGGTCGTGGGGTCCAGCTGTTGTGGGGTATCTGTTTGTGAAGAAAGATTCACTCATCTTGAATTCGGTGACGATGCTGTGATCTTCGCGGAGTCAATGGAGGCTCTGAAGGGGGCTCTCGAGAGACTGAGTGATGAGTCTGAGTGTCTGAGCTTGTTGAGTGTCCTGATAAAAACAAAGATCCAGGCCTTCAATGACCTCTTGGGCACAGCCATCATCAGTGTGTCTGTCTGCGGAGAGAGTGTCGACCTTGTCGAGAGGTTTACCTCGGAAGTGATATTCATGTCTCTGGTGACTCTTCCTATGAAGTTGTAGCGGTCAGGGGCCACTAAGATTCACACCATCAAAGATGACGGTGATTTATTTATTTTAATTGAAGAGATCCCAGGAACATTCCCAGCCTTGGATCGACCCACACACACTCACAACAGAGACAATAAAGCACACTGGGAAAGGCAAACAATTACAAATATAATGACCCGAAATAATTAATGAAAACAGTAATACCACCCCTGACCCCTTCGGCGATATTACATATAAACACAAACACCACACAGCAAAGTCCATATAAACCAACCCGGATGAAGATGAAAGTGACCAAGTTAAGTCCAGCGATCTGTATGTTGAAAAGGAGAAGGAAAAATACAGTCCTACCAGTAGTTACTGATGATGTGGATGAAATCAGATGGTTGATTCAGGAGCGCTCTACTCTTCCGGAAAACCAAATAATCCAACACAGTTCTCAGTGCACAGGTAGACAGACAATCCAGACCCCAACAAACGAATACAGTCCAGGACAAAAAGATTAGAGTTCCAATAACAGCAAGCAGAAACGACAGATAACCGCAACAAAACAAAACAAAACGTTTCTTCTCTTTGCCCTCTGCCCTCCTTTTAACTACCTGTGGCCACCTTTGACCCCAGCAAGGACTGCTGGGAGATGCAGTTCTTATAAAGTAGCACTGCTACAAAGTCAGTAGACAGATTGGGAGAGAATTGGAATCGCTGGAAAGGAGTGTGTGGCGCTTCCGATATCTCTGCAAAAGGACTAAGGTCCAAGTCTTTAGAGTCCTGGTGCTCCCTCTTTTGCTAT
Source organism: Erpetoichthys calabaricus (assembly GCF_900747795.2). NCBI lineage: Eukaryota > Metazoa > Chordata > Cladistia > Polypteriformes > Polypteridae > Erpetoichthys > Erpetoichthys calabaricus. The sequence goes on along the minus strand of NC_041406.2, from coordinate 86,975,204 downwards.
ATGTTTGTGAGACATGGACGCTATCCAGTGACTTAAGATGAAGACTGGACTCCTTTGGTACTGTGTCTCTCCGGAAAATCCTTGGGTAATGCTGCTTTGACTTTGTATCAAATGAGCAGTTACTGATGGAGTCCCGCATGAGCCACATTACCTGCATGGTGAGGGAGCGGCAGTTATGGCACTATAGGCATGTGGCGCGATTCCCTGAGGGTGATCCTGTTTAGAGGATCATCATTTCTGAGGACCTGAGCAGCTGGACCAGGCCAAGGGGACATCCACATAACACCTGGCTGCAGCAGATAGAGGGTCATTTCTAGAGGGTGGGATTGGACTGCATGTCTGCCTGGGGGGTTGCCAACCGGGATCCCAAGCTGTTTCATTTTGTGGTGGGTGCAGCAACGTGCTGTGCCAGTGGATGCTCCTCAACCTGACCTGACCTGTGGTAGAAATCGACATCTTAATTAAAGAAACTTATCATCTAACAGGACAAATCTGATAAAACCTTTCAGTCAGTAATGAGGCAGGAGCCCATCTCCCTCACTTATTGCACCAGCAGCACCAAACTGAGGAGGGAGCATCTTTCACAGCAGGCTGTTACAACAGGTCAGAACGATCAGAGAAACAAAGGATAGAAGTTCATTTTGTGAACTATTGAATTTATATATGATGTCAATCAATGCATACATTTACTGGGGTTGGTTCGTTGGTTTACACCCAAGTGACTTATATAAAATAAAAGTATAGTCTGGCTTTTCTTATACCTTCTGGGTTGAGCCACCACCCTTGAAATTTCTGTGTAATCGAACAACTGTCTGGTCTGGTTGTTCACGGGACATCTGCTAACATCTTAGTCATCTTTCAGTATATTTTGTGTATTACATCTTTGTGTCTGTTGTTCACTTGACCGTTATCTGGTTTCCTGATATGCCTGATCAGCTTTCTGATATTTATTAACCCTTGATGCTATTTCTTTAAGATAAATGCTATGTTACCTAAAATGATTCTTCTACAACAGTTATTACTGATAATACAACTGCTGGTTCCTAATACATTTTTTATAAACTCTTATTTTATCATACATGTGTGTCTGCCTGGGGGATTGCCAACCAGGATCCTGAGCTGTTTCATTGTGTGGTGGGTGCGGCAGTGCCCCAATCTGATCTGACCTGACCTTCTTTCAGGGCGGATGTCAACTTTTGTTTCAATTCAGGGGTAGATGATGGTAATCGGCTGTAAACAGCAACAAAATTCACTGTTACATTTTAGTTTGACTCTCTTTGCTAGAAGGAAAGTTAGCTACTGTACGTTGATTTGACCTCCACTCCCTGCTCATGCATAAATAGCGAAGAGCAAACAACCTCTAAAATTGCATCAACATCTGACGAGAGACCAAAGCAAATGTGCAAAGCAAAATACTTTGTGAGTGACATTTTGCGTATTATCGCTGAATTGGACTCTGACTTGTCGGACTCCGATTTTGATGCAGGTGATCTGGAGATGAAAATAAAAAACGAATGTGAGGTACCGACATCAGCTGATCGTGGTGCTGACCACATCCATGTAGCTGATGTGTAGCCATGTACTGTAGTATTCAGCCCTCAAAGAGTTAAACCAGTCAGTCATTGCCTAACTGGCTTTGTCCTGAACAGGGTCATGGGGGGTCCACGGGAGCCTATCCTAACTAGCATAAGGGTGCAAGATGGGGAACAAACTCTGGACAGGGCACCAGGCCCTCAGAGGGCACACACATACACCCCAGACACCCATTAGGGTCAATTTAGCATCACTGATTCACCTAACCTGCGTGTCTTTGGACTGTGGGGGAAAAACAGAGCACCCCGAGGAAAACCCAAACAGACACGGGGAAAACATGTACATTTCATGCAGGGAGGACCCAGGATGTGAACCTTAACGCTACCACTAATCTAGCAAATGTTAGTAAATACACAAATAGATAACGCTGAGGTAGCTTCTGTCCTTTAGCATTCAGTTTCATTTGCACCTCTGTCCACCCTGCCGATCATTAATCGTCAAATAATTTTCATTATTATTTTCTGTAAAAATTCAGAGTTGTCCGTTATTTGTTTCAGTATCATTTTGGTATCAGAACTAAGGTGTCAAAGCTGGTATCAGTACTAAAGTCAAAAATTTGCTATTGAACAAACATTAATTTTTTTTTTCATTGTCCCAGGGCTGAATATTTTCCCCGAAAAATCAAAGCAATGGTTTAACACATAAATCACCATAAAATGCCTACTCATGACAAGTGCCCCTATAGTATGTAAATCCCCCCACTCATAACATCCCTATTTTGTCTCATCACTCATAAGCTGAATGGTGCTTACTGTTAAAAACAGCTTGAAGTAGTTGAGTGGCCGCTAATCCGTAGTGTCCACTAGCGCACCGTGTTGTTTGGTGAAGTCCAGTAGCCAGCTTATCTCCCACAGATTGATGTCTCTGTAGTTATCTGAGGTGTGTCGGCTACACAACCAGCTGGGGGCCAATCAGTTTTCGATCTCTGGACCAACTTGCATCAAAATTGCAGTTCGATAAGTTAGAGTCCAATTCAGCGATAACACAAAAATAAATAAATTACACACACAGAGTATTTTGCTTCGCACATTCGCCTTGCTGTCTCGCCCAATGTCGATGCCATTCTAGACGCTGTTTACTCCATGCTACTCACGCATACGCGGGGATTTGACGTCGAGTCAACGAGTCTGACAGTCCTCCTAGCCAAGAGGGTCTACCTATCACGTAATGGTGACTTTTATCAACGTTTACAGCTTTTATCGCCCTCAACCCCTTGGGTCGACAAAAGTCGACATCCACCCTAAAAGAGTTAATATGGCAGCAGCCATATTGTACAGAGCCCTGCACTGTGCTGTGGTCCTTCAGCCCCTTCTTGCATACTAAAGTACTGGGGCTTTAGGGACACGGAGTGCACAGTTCTGTCTTTGCTTGAGGTGTCTAGTTTGCTTGAGAATGATAAGAGTTTATTGAAACCTTACTCAGTGGTTATGCAATTTAATTTTTTTGTTAGGTGCTCTCCTTTCCGTATTATGAGAAATTTCACCTCTGACTCACACAATTTATACATTTTCTGCACTTGTTTTCTTTTTTTTTTTTTTGAATGCACTGATTCATTCGTGGCATGATTTAACAGTAGGACATCAAATTACATTAAATGGAGCTCTGATGACTTTTTTTAACTAAGTGGGAGGAAAACAAAATAGATAGATACAGCCTTTAGAAAGAGAAAGATATTAGTTCCATCTACCAAAATAAATGGAAAACAACTTGATATCATCACGTCCTGCAAATGTTTAGTAATTACACTGAGATTTTTTTAACTCTGTCCTGACCACACATAAGATACTTTAGCAAATTCTACGTTACTTACACAAACTTCATTATTGCAATGTGAACTGTGTGACCACCTGGGGGCGTTGCAGCACCCCAAACCTCAGACACAATCTCATAGCTACAAGTCCCAGTATAATTAAAGGTTTATTTTCTCTAATGCTTTACCCAGAGGGATGGGCAGTAGTGGTGCTGTTGCTTTGCAGTAAGGAGATTGTGGGTTCGCTTCCCGGGTCTTCCCTGTGTGGAGAGCGCTTTGAGTACTAAGAAAAGCACTATATAAATGTAAAGAATTATTATTATTATTATTATTATTATTATTATTATTATTATTAGGGATCTGTGCTGCAATCGGAAAGTTACCGGTTCAAATCCCATAAACGCCCTACGGCAGAGAGAGGGTCATTTTCTGAGGGTGGGACTGGACCACGTGTCTACCTGGGGATCCTGAGCTATTTCATCATATGGTGACTGCATGTTTCCCAACCTGACCTGTTCATGTTCAGGTTATTTAAACAAGTCAGTCATTGCCTAACCGGCTTTTTCCTGGACATGGCCTACTGGAACTAATCCCATAAGTGCCCTGAGCAAAGCCCTTAACCTGCAATTGCTCTATTCTGGGTATGACGTTAACCCACATCCAGCCCTGCAAGCAGGTCCTCCAACTTGCAGAGAAAACCCGGCGGTAAAAAACCTCACACTGTTCAGTGTGGTGATGAGGTGTCACCATTGCACGGCTGCTCTTAGATCTCAATCCGGGTGGTTCACTGTGTGGTGGATCCGTACGCTCCCAAACCCGTTCTCCTCTTTACACAAAGGTTCCAAATGTGGCATAAATGTTACACAACACAATTCTTCTCTCTCTTTCTTCTCCTTCACTCCTCCCAGGCAAACTTTGTTCATCCTCCACACCCATCTGGTTGAGGCCAAGCAGTCTCTTTTACCTTGGACCTGGGAGTACTTCTGATCTTCTTCTTCTTCTTTCAGCTGCTCCTGTTAAGGGTTGCCACAGTGGATCATCTTCTTCCATATCTTTCTGTCCTCTGCATCATGTTCTGTGACACCCATCACCTGCATGTCCTCTCTCACCACATCCATAAACCTTCACTTAGGTCTTCCTTTTTTCCTCTTACCTGGCAGCTCTATCCTTAACATCCTTTTCCCAATATACCCAGCGTCTCTCCTCTGCACATGTCCAAACCAATGCAATCTCGCCTCTCTGACTTTATCACCCAACCGTCCAACTTGAGCTGACCCCCTAATGTCCTCATGTCTAATCCTGTCCATCCTCGTCACACCCAATGCAAATTTTAGCATCTTTAACTCTGCCACCTCCAGCTCTGTCTCCTGCTTTCTGGTCAGTGCCAGCATCTCCAGTCCATATAACATAGCTGGTCTCACTACCATCCTGTAGACCTTCCCTTTCACTCTTGCTGATACCCATCTGTCACAAATTACTCCTGATACTCTTCTCCACCCACTCCACCCTGCCTGCACTCTCTTGTTCACCTCTCTTCCACGCTCCCCATTACTCTGTACTGTTGATCCTAAGTATATAAACTCATCCATATCCACCTTCGCCAATTCTACTCCTTGAATCCTCACCATTCTACTGACCTCCCTCTCATTTACACACATGTATTCTGCCTTGTTCCTACTGACCTTCATTCCTCTCCTCTCCGAATCATATCTCCACCTCTTCAGGGTCTCCTCAACCTACACCCTACTCTTGCTACAGATCACAATGTCTGTACCTGGGAGTACTTCCGATGCAAGGGCATACTCGATGGAAGTACTTCTGAGTCAATCCAAAGTCCTCAAAAGCAGTATTTGTGAATCCCTTCAGCTCCACCTGGTGGCCCCACACAGAACACAACAAGGCTGCCTCACAGGACTACAGGTCCCAGCATTCCCTGTGGGCGTCTTTGTGAGGATCTAACCCCAAGGGTGATCCAGCTCGCAGGATCCTTATTTTTGAGAATCCTGAGTGGCTGGACCAGGCCAAGGGGATGCCCACATAACACCTTTCTGTGGCAGATAGATGGTCATTTCCTAAGGGAGGGACTGGACTGAGTATCTGGCTGGGCTGTCCTGAGCTGTTTTGTCGTGTGGTGGGTGCGGCAACAAGTACAAGTGCATGTTCCCACCCTGACCTGATTTGTTTATGTTCAAGTTATTTAAACCAGTCAGTCATTGCCTATTTTGTCCTGAACAGGGACTATCCTATCTAGCCTATCCTAGCTAGCACAGTGCACCAGTCCATTACAGGGCACACACATACACCCCAGACACCCATTAGGGCCTATTTAGTATCACCAGTTCACCTAACCTGCATGTCTTTGGACTGTGGGAGGAAACCAGGGCACCCAGAGGAAAATCAAATTCAGTCCCAGTCAAGACTCTAGTCCATGTGTGCCATCCATTACGACTGCTGCAATGAAAAATAACATTTAACAAGTTAAAGGGATGAGGAGAAAATATGATATCGATAAACAAAATGAAGGTCAGGACTGGAAAGTAGACAAGAATGGTGCCAAAGCCCAATACATTGAATGGAAATCAAAGTCAAAGAGACGAAACTATAAAGTTTGAAACCAGAATAGTGAAGATACACAAAGTTTGCCATCTATATTTTTTCGTAGAACACCCACAATCTCAGATAGAGACAGAGCGTTATGTGGTGTCCTTTTATCCCGTTGCAAAGGTGATGTCATGAGGAGTGATCATCTGGTTCATTTCAATGACAACAGTTCAATAAAACATTACCAACATGGCATCGCCCATAAAAAAATAAAAATCACCAAAATATTTTTATCAATATTAAATACAAACTGAAAATAGAAACTAATGATCAATTCAGATTCTTCTTTATTTAAAAACCGAAAATGAGCATACAAAATCTATAAAGCACATAAGGAAAATACGCAAAAAGCAAACAATAGTTGTCAGCTTCAGCCATTTTAAAAAGAGAGTTGGCCGTGCGTTTCACTCCACTTAGTTTTCTTCTTTGGCTTCAGGGCCAAAGGTGTGGACTCGCCCTGGAAAGCTGTTCCCAAATGCTGTTATAGACATTACTGAACGGTGACATCCAGATGTGAATTGTTTTCTCTTTTCTGTAGACAACAATAACTGCAAAAAATGACGCTTATGATCGCTTATAGTCTTTCACTACACAGAGGCTTATTTTGAGGGTGGACTGGTGACTCTGAGGCTAAGGATTTGCACTGGTATCGGGAATTTTATTGGCTCAAATCCCATTACTGATCATTATGAGTTGAGGCCCTTAACCTGAAAAGCACTCCAGGGCAGCTGAACAATGGCTGACCCTGCACTCTGACCTCCAAATGTGGAGGTGGATACTTCCCCTCAGGGATTAATAATAGTATATCAAATCAAATTTTGTTATTTCGCAAAGATATTGCCTGCTGCCACAGGACTGATCAATCATGCATGTGCTCCAGTGAGAGGAAAATCAATCAAGTGACAAGAACTGAAGAGACGTTATAAGCATCCATCCATCTTCCTTAACCTACCTACCTATGGCAGGGTTGTGGAAGGCAGCTGTCAAAATCTCATCCACAATAACTGCCGCAAGCAGAATAAGCAAGCAAGAAGCATATCCTTACCTTGAGAAAACAGTGCCGGGAATCCGTGATAACGTTTATTATTTCCGGGTGCAGCATAAAGGAGGCCACCTCACTCCACTCAGGGAGCCGGAGTCGAGAGGCAGAGGAAGGAGCTTGCGATGGGAGGAGTGGAGGCAGCAGCAGAGAAAGAAAAGAGAGAACTGTGAATATCATTGTTGGTTTGGGCACTGTTTGGTGTTGTGTGCAGGAAAAGAAAATTAAAGTGTGTGCTTTAAGGACATTGTGAGTCGGTGTCTGTCTGGATCGAGGCTGATCTTTCCACAATATATAAATTTTTTATATTTCAAGGCCCATAGATAAATGTTGGGGTACCAACCTGATCATCCCTGTTTAATTTAGTTAAAAAAAAAAACAACAACTAAAAGTGCGGCTGTGTGCGCCAGTATAATGAATGGGTAGTTCTGTCAGGCTACCAGGAGCTCCGTCCTGTACTGCAGTCTGTTTCAGTTGTGGGCTTTATAGGTGGGGGACCGGAAGTGGTGGAGTCAGTTGCTCTTCTGGGTACTGTGGAGGGAACAAAAAAAGGAAAAGGTTGGCATTAGTGCCCCCTCTCGACCCAGGCTGGTATTAGCTACCTCAGATGATCCCTCGAGAGTGACCCACACATATGCATGCGTGATAGTATATATACAGTATATGTATTGAACATGTGTCAGGCTGGCTAGGTGGTGCCAGGGTAAAACTGGACAAGGAACAGAGGTGACAATAGGTGCCAGCATACCACATCATTGAAATTAGTCTCTGTTAATAATTATCATATACAATAGTAAAATGTGAACAGGTATAATTGACAGTGCATAGTCTCTTTATTAAAACAAATGTCTCCTAATTAGAAGCAACAATGAAAACCTACAAGCCTGCAGGTGCCCTGTCTTGAATGCCAATAGCTCTTAGGACGTACTGTACATATTGTAGCCTGAGATCTTCATCATAACTAACTGCATTTTAAATCCAGGAATATAATTTTGGAATGAAAATACCGTATTTACTCGTGAAATTTACACATTTTTCCCCGAAAATTAGCATTAGAAAATCAGGTACGCATCATACACGAGGAAATTTTTTTTCTGTAATGTTTACTTCTTCTGCTTGGGCTCTCTCGCTCGCTCTCTCTCTCTTGCTCATTCGATTGCTCTCTCTCGCGCTCTCTCTCTCTCTCTCGCCCTCTCTCTCTCTCGTGCTTGCTTGTGCTCTCTCTCTCTCTCTCACGCTCACTCGTGCGCTCTCTCTCTCGCTCGCTCGTTTGCTCGCGCTCTCTCTCTCTCACCCTCTCTCTCTCTCTTGCTCGCGCGCTCTCTCTCTCTCTCGCTCGCACACTCTCTCTCTCTCTCTCGCGCTCGCTCGTGCGCTCTCTCTCTCTCACGTTCACTCGTGCGCTCTCTCTCTCGCTTGCTCGTTTGCTCACACGCTCTCTCTCTCGCTCGCTCTTTCGTCATGCAACAAAAACAGAAGGGCATTTCGCGGAAAATGTGCCCTAAACTCTTCCTATACAATGACAACACGCGTCGTACACGGGGTAGTTTTTTTTCGTGATTTTCTTTGTAAAAATTAGGGTGCGCGATTTACACAAGGGCGCGTGGTACAGAACTAAATACGGTAGTAGATTTTCCATATTTGACTTGATATTAGTACACTTGTTTAAGCATATTGGCTCGACTAAACATGGTACATAGAATTTGTGTCTAGTATACCCCAAGGAATATTTGAAAGATGTTTAGGAAGAGCATTAGAAGAGAAACCTAACTTGGAATAAATTTTATTGTAACAAACCATTATGATAATTCAATACAATTATCTCAACTGATACAGTCAAATAAATTAGCCCACATTACCCATTAATTATGAAGTAAATTACAGTAACTTACATAATCATCTTTCTGAAAGTAAAAAAAAACAGCTGAAGCAATTCAATTGCAAGTGCCTGGAAATTATAACAATACGAATAATAATAATTATTATTACTATCATTAGCCAGCAGTGCTAATGTACCTCAGCAAGAAAACAAGATAAGTGATGGCCTGACCTGTCAGCTGAAGTTAAAGCAAGGACTCTGGTTTTTAATTTAGGACATTTTGATGTGAGAACAGCACTGCCAGTTGTTTTTCCAAGGTTCCCGAGGGTAGATGATATTAATTTTAATGTGTCAACATTACATTTGAGATACAGCAGACCTCTTTCTTCATAAGATATGGTGTCATTTTGTGTGTTTTGAAGAACTCTAGTTTTTAGAGAGGAAATGTGCCTACTGTCTTGTAACAGCTCATACTGGGAAAGCACAAAGTATTTCTTTCCAGGAAATGAACAGCCTTGCTAAAATACGTGTAATAGCAGTCTGCATGTCATGTTCCTTTCAGCCTGGGATTTAACCTACAATGCTACCTAAATGTTCTGTTTATGGCCTCTCTGTATTTTTTCACAAAAACTCTCATGACATTACCAGTGCAGGATGGCATGGTGCCGCAGTGGTAGAGCTGCTGCCTCGCAATAAGAAGACCAGGGTTTACATCTCAGGTCCTCCCTGCATGGAGTCTGCATGTTCTCCCTCTGTCTGTGTGCATTTCCCTCCACAGTCCAAAGACATGCAGGCTAGGTTCCTAAATTGTCCCGTGTGTGTGGTTGGGGTTGATGTGTGTGTGTGTGTGTTTGCCCTGCGATGGACTGGCGCACTGTCCAGGGTTTGTTCCTGCCTTGTGCCCTAAGATAGCTGGGATAGGTGGACTAAGTGGGTTAGAAAATGACTGACTGACTATGAGTGTATCTCTTCCTGGAGATGTCTTTAATACTCTATGTTATGCTGCCATTTTATACAAATTCTTTTAAATGCTACAGAGGTATATTTAATATCATTCTATATTAAGCTTTCAATTAAACATTAGTTCATTCAATGACCACACCGAATTGAATTTCAGAGCTGTGGGGTGGTAGTGGCAAAGCTAGGTATAAGACTGTCACCAGTCAGGGTGCTGCTCTTTATTTGTTGCACCCACAAGGGGGCACCAGAGAGCCCCAAACCACAGACAGAGCAATACAGCCCACTAACTACTGTATATACAATACTAGCAAAATACCCGTGATTCGCAGCGGAGAAGTAGTGTGTTAAAGAGGTTATGAAAAAAAAAGGAAACATTTTAAAAATAACGTAACATGATTGTCAATGTAATTGTGTTGTCATTGTTATGAGTGTTGCTGTCTTTTATATATATAATATACACACACACACACACATAAACATATATATACATATACATATATATACATATCTACATATATATATACATATACACATCCACATATATATACACATATATATATATATATATATACACATATCAACATATATATACACACATACATAAACACACACATATACATACACACACACATATATATATATATATATATATATATATATATATATATATATATATATATATATATATATATATATACATATATTTATATATATATATATATATATATATATATATATATATATATATATATATATATACATATATATATATATATATATATATATATATATATATATATATATATATACACACACAGACACATATATATACATATCTACATATATATATATATATATATATATATATATATATATCTAGACATACATACATAGATAGATTGACACATATATATATACATATCTACATACAGTGGTGTGAAAAACTATTTGCCCCCTTCCTGATTTCTTATTCTTTTGCATGTTTGTCACACAAAATGTTTCTGATCATCAAACACATTTAACCATTAGTCAAATATAACACAAGTAAACACAAAATGCAGTTTTTAAATGATGGTTTTTATTATTTAGGGAGAAAAAAAATCCAAACCTACATGGCCCTGTGTGAAAAAGAAATTGCCCCCTTGTTAAAAAATAACCTAACTGTGGTGTATCACACCTGAGTTCAATTTCCGTAGCCACCCCCAGGCCTGATTACTGCTACACCTGTTTCAATCAAGAAATCACTTAAATAGGAGCTGCCTGACACAGAGAAGTAGACCAAAAGCACCTCAAAAGCTAGACATCATGCCAAGATCCAAAGAAATTCAGGAATAAATGAGAACAGAAGTAATTGAGATCTATCAGTCTGGTAAAGGTTATAAAGCCATTTCTAAAGCTTTGGGACTCCAGCGAACCACAGTGAGAGCCATTATCCACAAATGGCAAAAACATGGAACAGTGGTGAACCTTCCCAGGAGTGGCCGGCCGACCAAAATTACCCCAAGAGCGCAGGGACGACTCATCCGAGAGGTCACAAAAGACCCCAGGACAACGTCTAAAGAACTGCAGGCCTCACTTGCCTCAATTAAGGTCAGTGTTCACGACTCCACCATAAGAAAGAGACTGGGCAAAAACAGCCTGCATGGCAGATTTCCAAGACGCAAACCACTTTTAAGCAAAAAGAACATTAGGGCTCGTCTCAATTTTGCTAAGAAACATCTCAATGATTGCCAAGACTTTTGGGAAAATACCTTGTGGACTGATGAGTCAAAAGTTAAACTTTTTGGAAGGCAAATGTCCCGTTACATCTGGCGTAAAAGGAACACAGCATTTCAGAAAAAGAACATCATACCAACAGTAAAATATGGTGGTGGTAGTGTGATGGTCTGGGGTTGTTTTGCCGCTTCAGGACCTGGAAGACTTGCTGTGATAGATGGAACCATGAATTCTACTGTCTACCAAAAAATCCTGAAGGAGAATGTCCGGCCATCTGTTCGTCAACTCAAGCTGAAGCGATCTTGGGTGCTGCAACAGGACAATGACCCAAAACACACCAGCAAATCCACCTCTGAATGGCTGAAGAAAAACAAAATGAAGACTTTGGAGTGGCCTAGTCAAAGTCCTGACCTGAATACAATTGAGATGCTATGGCATGACCTTAAAAAGGCGGTTCATGCTAGAAAACCCTCAAATAAAGCTGAATTACAACAATTTTGCAAAGATGAGTGGGCCAAAATTCCTCCAGAGCGCTGTAAAAGACTCATTGCAAGTTATCGCAAACACTTGATTGCAGTTATTGCTGCTAAGGGTGGCCCAACCAGTTATTAGGTTCAGGGGCAATTACTTTTTCACACAGGGCCATGTAGGTTTGGATTTTTTTTTCTCCCTAAATAATAAAAACCACCATTTAAAAACTGCATTTTGTGCTTACTTGTGTTATATTTGACTAATGGTTAAATGTGTTTGATGATCAGAAACATTTTGTGTGACAAACATGCAAAAGAATAAGAAATCAGGAAGGGGGCAAATAGTTTTTCACACCACTGTATATATATATGTAATTGTGTTATTGTTATGAGTGTTGCTGTCATATATATATATATTTATATATATATATATATATATATATATATCAAAATACCCGCGCTTCGCAGCGGAAAAGTAGTGTGTTAAAGAGGTTATGTAAACATATATATATACATATACATATATACATATATATACATATCTACATATACAGATATCTACATATAGCAAAATAGCTGCGTTTCGCAGCGGAGAAGTAGTTTGTTAAAGAGGTTATGAAACTATATATATACATAAACATATATACATATATATACATATCTACATATACACATATCTACATATACTGTACATATATATACATATACACATCCACATATACATATATATATATACATATACAAATTTACATATCTACATATATATATATATATCTATAATAATAAAAGGCAAAGCCCTCACTGACTGACTGACTCATCACTAATTCTCCAACTTCCCGTGTAGGTGGAAGGCTGAAATTTGGCAGGCTCATTCCTTACAGCTTACTTACAAAAGTTAGGCAGTTTTCATTTCAAAATTATACGCGTAATGGTCATAACTGGAACCTCTTTTTTGTCCATATACTGTAATGGTAGGCAGCAAGATGGCCGTAGGAGACTGAGTTGCGTGTCGCGTCATCACGCCTCCCACGTAATCACGTGAACTGACTGTGAAGTCAGTACGTAGAAAAGAATGAGGAGCCCCAAAGAGCGCAGAAGAAAACATTCATTACACAATTGATAAGGCAGCGAAACAATAAGAAGCGAGTGAGTGACGCATACAAGCATCTTCATAAGACACGAGGTATAAAAAAGCACGGTGTAAACCGTAAGTCTAAATTAACTTTATAGAAACGCTCCCGCTGCTGTTTGCAATACCATATTCGCGACATACAAGTTTAATGAGAAGACACGAGGTATAAAAAAGCACGGTGTAAACCGTAACCTTAACTTTATACAAACGCTCCCGCTGCCGTTTGCAATGCCATATTCGCGAGATACAACTTTAATGAGAACACACGAGGTATAAACGACAGTTTGCATCACTTTGTAACAGAGTTAAAATTGCTGTAGCGAGAAACTTTTAACTGCCGGGTCTTAGCTAACATTAAATAAACCCGTAGACATCGCAACATCACACAAGAGATTGGCTCACGTGAAGTGACTGAACGCAGCAGGAGTGATCACTTGCATTAATCAAACCTGTTCAAAAAACACATTACACAATTGATAAGGTAGGAAAAGAATATGAAACAAGGCACGGTATAAACCGTAACTTTAAGTTTATAGAAACGCTGCCGTTTGCAATACCATATTCGCCCCTGCGAAGCGCGGTGATTTTGCTATATATATTAAACTATTTCAACCATTGTATGATCTGCTTCTCGCAACTCAAAGAGGGCACCGTGGCAGAAGTTAGCCGACTTGCTCACCAACCACAAGCATTACCTGGTAGGTAACCACCCATACAATCAGATTGTGAATCAGACTACGAATGCCTGCAATGTAATTACCCCGATCTACATGCTGTCAAATGAACGAACCTCACGCCGTGGCACAACGTTAGGGGCTTCGCCTCTACGTCCGAGGATCGATTCCTGTAAGGGAGTGCAGTGACTGTGTACTCCTGATGAGCCCACATTTACGGCGAAACACGTGTCCCATACTATGCATCTTCAAAGCACGGTGTAAACAGTAACTTTAAATTGAGTTTATAGAAACGCTCCCGCTGCCGTTTGCAATACCATATTAGACGACTTTGTAACAGAGTTAAAATTGCTGGACCGATACATTTTTAACTGCCGGGTCATGTCGCGTGTTCTTGCGTAGGTACACCAAAAAATTTATACATTTATGCATGTAATGGCCAAACAAAAAATGTACTATACCCGAAAGCACTACAGTAGTACTCAATGTATCTTTACTTCTTAAATGTTAATGTTTTACTGTTTAATAATTTATACGATTCTTATATGTTATTCAGATTCTTTTATCAAAATACCAGTAACAGCGCACTCCACGATAACGTGGAGTGAATACACTTGACATGACCATTCATAGTATTTATCCTCTTTCTCTGTACGTTTACCATTCGTTTGCTCAGAGGTTGATGCGCTTGCTGCTTAATGAGCAGCTCTTGACCCTAGCGTCCCGCTGCTTCTCTTCTTTCGTCGGCATCTTTTCCCGTTAAAACTGATTTGTTTTAAAACTTAGTATGTTTTCTTTAATTTTTCAGTTAAGCTGGCACTTAAGTCTTCAATCTGCCTCAAGAATGATTAGCGAAGGTGGTAGACAATGTAGATATACAAATATGTATATGTATATATGTGTATATATATGTAGATATACAAATATGTATATGTATGTATATATATGTATATGTGTCTGCATCTGTGTGTATATATATATATATATATATATATATATATATATATATATATATATATATATGTATGTGTATATATATGTTGATATATGTATATATATGTGGATGTGTATATGTATATATTTATGTATATATACACTATGTTTATGTATATATATGTTTACATAACCTCTTTAACACACTACTTCTCCACTGCGAAGCGCGGGTATTTTGCTAGTATAGATATAAATATAGACATACATATATGCATACATACACATATATATATATATATATATATATATATATATATATATATATATATATATATATATATATTCACGGCATTCGAAGTCTGTGTCACAATCTGATTGTATGGGTGGTTACCTACCAGGTAACGCTTGTGGTTGGCCAGCAATCTGCTAACATCCGCCACGGTGCCCTCAGTTTGTGAGGAGCAGATCATAGAATGGTTGAAAATTGTTTACTGTCAAATAATGCAAAGAGTACGCGACACGTCTTTCCCCCTTATTCTTGGCTCATCAGGCGTACACACTCACTGCACTCGCTTACGATAATCGAACCTCGGACGTCAGCGCTAGAGGGGCTTTCCAGCAGTGAAGTATTGCTTTTAAATTTTAATTAAGAACAAAAGAAAACCTCAGAGGTTCGATTCCCGAAAGGGAGTGAAGTGAGTGGCTGGTTACCTACCAGGTAACGCTTATGGTTGGCCATCAAGTGACGTAACATCAGCCACGGTGCCTTCAGTTGTGAGAAGCAGATCATAGAATGATTGAAAATAGTTTTGCATTTACCTTTTTAGTAAAAGGCGAGCTTTTAAGCCTGAGAAATCACCCCGTAAATGCACACATTTAATTGCACATGTGTTAATATGTATGCTTACACAGTATTAAAAGATACTCAAAAATGAACGTCATTTACCTTCATTCCCGCGTTTGACTCGTGCTGTAAATCTCTTCCTTGTTTTTAGTTCACGTGATTACGTAGGAGGCGTGATGACGCGATACGTGACTCCGCCTCCTCCATTAGAGTATATGGACAAAAAACACGTTCCAGTTATGACCATTACGCGTAAAATTTCGAAATGAAACCTGCCTAACTTTTGTAAGTAAGCTGTAAGGAATGAGCCTGCCAAATTTCAGCCTTCCACCTACACAGGAAGTTCCAGAATTAGTGATGAGTCAGTCAGTCAGTCAGTCAGTCAGTCAGTGAGTCAGTGAGTCAGTGAGGGCTTTGCCTTTTATTAATATGTATAGATTAAAGGCAGTGAATTCTTCTGCGATTATTTTGTGTTTTATATTTGTAATTAATTTAATCACTGTGCAGACATCTGTTTTCATTTTGACATTAAAGAGTCTTTTTCTGTTGATCACCACCAAAAAAGCCAAATTACATCCATTGTGATTCGATGCTATATAACAATAAAATGTGAAAACTTCCAAGGGGGTGAATACTTTTTATAGGCACTGTGTATGGTAGATAACCTCTGTATATAAAAGCCAAAGACCACTGACTCACTCATCACGAAATCTCCATGAGGAAAAAACCATGAGGACTTGAGACTTGAAATTTGGAATGTAGGTTACCCTTGGCCCATAGGTGCTTGCTAAGAAACGGTTTTAAAAATTTCGTGGTCCAAGCACAAAATTTCTTATAGTTTTTTAGACCCGCTTATATGTCTGTCCGCTTTTCACGAGAGAACGACTTAACAGATTTGGATCTATTTTTTCCTATAATTTGCTTGAACATTCCGGTTGATTTTGCGACTCTCTCATCGCGCTAAGTATCATAGTTCACTTGCAGTTCTGATTTATTTGTGCAAATCCGAGAGAGACGCAGCGGACAAAGTCGGAGGGGGGCGGGGCCCTCCTCACTCACGCGTCTGCCGCGGGTGTAACCTTAACTCTGCTTAGTTAGCGAATGAGAGAACAACTTAACGGATTTGGATCTTTTTTTTTCCTATAATTTGCTTGAACATTCCGGTAGATTTTGCGACTTCTCTCATTGCGCTAAGAATCATAGTTCGCTTGCAGGAGCGATATATTCGCGCTAATCCGAGACAGAGGCTACAGGCCGAGTGACGTCAGGGGTAGAGAACTGGGCAGGGCCCTCCTCACTGTCCTGTTTCACTAATACGCGGGCGAAGCCATAAGGGATGGCTAGTATATGAATTAAATAAAGGATTTTATTTTCTTACAAGGCACTTTTTCACAAACCTTTCAATAATAAGCCACAATTATATAAGAAATGAGTAATAAATCATCAATTCTTCCTTCTTCTCTCTTCCTCTGTGTGGCCCGCTGCCTCACAACTCGATTCTTTAACCAGGCCCAGGATTCTTTTATCCAACCGTTTTCTTAATTGGTGACCAGTTTTCCCTAAGTTGTACCTAACCCCACTGGTAACCATTAATGCAGTGGTCTCCAACTCCAGTCCCGGAGGGCAGCAGTGCCTGCAGGTTTTCATTCTAACCCTTTTCTTAATTGGTGACCAGTTCTGGCTGCTAATTAACTCCTTTTCCTTTGATATTAATTGATTTGTTTGTTAAGATTTGTTCCCCTGAATTTCTCCATCGTTCCTCTGAATTGCTTCATTTCTTTCCTTAAATGGCACCCAAAGAGAAATGAAACATGAAGTGAGTGAGCCAACAGAAGACCAACTAAGTCAGGGCTTCAAACTCCAAACCAAATTTACTCTCATTGTCCAATAGCAGACATTTCCAAAATTGTTGATTCTCTCTTTTTTAAGAGCACTATTAAAACCTTTTGGGGACCTGAGCAGATCAGCATTTCTAAGACCTTTTATTTTCAGATACTGCATGATGGACACAGTTTGCTGGTCACGTTTTGGTTAATTTTGTATCTCATTATTGTTTGGGCTGCTAATTAAGTAAAAAGAAACAATTTAGGAGTCTTCAAGAACAAGTCAATTAAAATGAATTCAAAAGAAGTTAATTAGCAGCAAAAAGAGGTCACTAATTAAGAAAAGGGTCAGAATGAAAACCTGCAGCCACTGCGGCCCTTCAGGACCCGGAATTGGGGACCCCTGTTATAGATGCTTATAGCACTAAATGGTTATTATTATTGTTGTTATTATTATTAATATTTTTAACATTGTCAAACCAGTTCAGCCCAGAAGTGCAGAGAATCCCTGCAACATCAGGTGACAAAGCAGGACAAGGAATCCAGTCCATCACAAGGCACAATGACAAACCTGCACACCCTGTGAGGGCAGAACAAGAATCACTAAATAGCCCAATATGGACATATTGGGGGATCTGGGAAGAACATCACGCTACCCAGGAAAAAAATCCTGCAGGAATGGTCAGAATGTACATGCGGATGTACTGTATGCTACCAAGTTGGTGATTCCATGGGACAGAAGAACTGACCTGCTGTGTGATTGTGTAATTATTATTACTAACACACTGGACAACCATTTGTTTCAAAAGTTTTTCTTCCTGAAAATTTGCTGGTGATTATGATAGACAGCTTCAAGCTCAACACAAATATAGTTTCAGATTGACTGTGTGACGTTCAAATTAGGAGACAGATGAAATGATCTTTAACTGAACTTAGTGTGTTTAATCACTTAATGATGCCCAGGTATTGCATTAGCTCAATTGAACTAAAAATGTTTTGCATGCTGATTTTTGTTGGTACTCTGCATCTGATGCTTCTCGTATCAGTGTGTCCAACAATAGTCGACCAGAACCAATAGATCTCACTTGCACTAGAACAGCTTTTCCATCATTGCAATGTCCCGGTGAAACCTTTCACCAAGTTTGCCATTGACTAGAGGGTAAAAGTCTAAGTGTGAATTCAGAAAATCAGTCTCTCTGTTGCAATTCATGGTTTTGTATGCTACACTGTTCTGCCCTGCACACAACTTTAGCTTATAAAAAGAGGATTACTGCTTGCCGCTCTTTGGTGCAAAGACGGCCATATCTACTGCTAGAAAACAGCAAAAATAACTGACTGAAACGTGACACACACCGTTTCCACACATATTATCACAAAAGTGCAGATAGTGATTGACTTACCTTTATATTTATATGTTTGTTTATTTTTATTTACTTCTCTGAGGTTTCGTAACCTTCAACGGTGGAGTACGTCTTCAAATTTTTGGTATTTCTTTGATTTATATCCTGTTAAAACAGGCTACTTGTAAAGACATTTTCTCAATTTAGTGGCCTGTTGAATGTTCATTGGAACAAGCTAGCAAGAATGTTTACTGCCTATGTACGTCTATCTATATATATAAAATCCCTGTGTGCGTCCAGGTGTCCGTGTGTGGGTGTCTTCTGGTGAAGTGCGCATGCGCGGGGCACGGTGCGATGCGCGATATTACTGTCAGGGAAAGTTAGAGGCGTTTTACGGAAATACAAAGCAGTATTACTGCGAGAGGAAATTAAAGGTACACAATACAGTGACGCATATTACAGCCACATACAAGCCAGTATTACTGTCAGAGGAGATTAAAGGCATATTACCGACGCGCACGCCTGTATTACCGCCAGAGAAAATTAAAGGTATATTACGGACGTACAAGCCAGCGGACGTACAAGACGGTATCCTTCAATAAGGGCGCGCACAAAAAGGCGAGCCTCAAAAGGGCGACCTCAATTGGGCGCAGTGAATAAAGGCGCGCGTAAATAAAGATCTGCACCTTTGTTGCTCTTCACATATTCCAGAGCCTTTTGAACTAAATTATCTACGAACGCCTTTATTCGCCGCGCTCAATTGAGGTCGCACTTTTGAAGCTCGCCTTTTTGTGCGCGCCCTTATTGAATAGAGCCGTACAAGACAGTATTACTGTCACAGAAAATTAAAAACACACAATACACGGCGGCAGCCCACGAAGAACGGTCAGCTCAGCAAGTAAACATCAACAAAAGAAAGGCTGAAAGAAAGAAAAATACGACCAACAAAAAGAATGAGGTCAAAGTCCCTTGCCAT
Source organism: Erpetoichthys calabaricus (assembly GCF_900747795.2). Taxonomy (NCBI): domain Eukaryota; kingdom Metazoa; phylum Chordata; class Cladistia; order Polypteriformes; family Polypteridae; genus Erpetoichthys; species Erpetoichthys calabaricus. Next base: position 86,955,534 of record NC_041406.2, on the reverse strand, counting down.
TTAATATAGACTGTTCCTACTAATGTTTATGCACTACTGTTCTAGCGCCCGTTATTGTAACGGGCTAAATGACTAGTGTACCAATAATGACTCTATAACTGTCTAGAATATACATGTCACAATAATGACCCCAAAAACTGTCTACAATATACATGTGACAATAATGACCCTAAAACCCTATAACTGTCTAGAATAAAGATGGGCACAATATGAGGAGGATTTATGATGGCTGCGTGCAAAGCAAAGCCACAGTAACGCCTCTTCGCACAATGACTTGGAATGAGCCAGAAGGTAATGATGCTGCAGAACATTGTGTCATGGACAGGATGGGCAACATTAGTCATGATGGCCTCATTGTCCTCCTTCTTGCCACGGTCTCTGGTGAGTCTGAGGTCAGTCCTGTAACCCAGCTGGCATTACTCATCAGTTTATTCAGATGTCTGGTGTTATTCCCCTGAAAGACCACAGCATACAACAGCACACTGGCAATTATGGGCTGGTAGAACATCCCCAGCATTGATTCTCTTACTGCAAGAAGAACTTACAGCATATATGATTTTTCAAACTATTGTTAAATTAACGATGAGTGAAATATGTGAGTGTCTTACATGCTAACAGGTATGTTTTTTATGAGGTGAGGTTTGCATATAATGCTCGAAGCACCTACTGCAATAGCAGACGTATGCCCATCTGTCTGCAACTCAGTGGTCAAAGTCTGCTGAAACGTGGCACCCTTATTCTTCAAGGAAAGTTCTCGAGACAGTTCAGTTTTAATTTAGATATGTGATGCTCAACATGGGTTAGCTGGCATTCTGGCTAGGATGGATGGATCTTTACCCGGCTGGGATGCCCTTTAAATAGAAGAACGTGGGAGGATGTTCATCTAACCCACCTTGGTTAGTTGTTCCTTTCCTGGGTGGGAGACTGTTATAATGGATGGACAGGGGGAGAATGTTTCCTAGGGCCATGCATTTCCCCAGTACACTGGGTGCTGACATCTTTTTGGTGTGCATCCCGTTTGGACACCCACAGGGCTCAATGGGAGTTATGGTTTTGGTGGACAGTCCTGTTGGGGTTCTTGGGTACCACTAGGGGGAGCTACTGGAGGAAAACTCTCCTTTCACAAGTAGGCTCTGCGTGACCCGGAAGAGCATCTAGCATACAACGTGATAGCACTGGAAGTACCAAGGGTCCGCTGTAAAAGAAGATGCTCCACTTTACCTGGTTCAGAGTCAGGAGGAGGTGGACGAGACTGCTTCGGAGTTGTTGAGGAGAAGAAAGAAAGGAGAAGGGAAAAGGGAATTGTGTTGTGTTCACTACTATTAGGAAGCCTTTTGCCAAGGTATTTCATAATATATCGTTGACTTGAACCCGGGACTTGTGTGGTGAAGTTGTGTTTTGGAGTTTGGTGTGCTATAATGCCCCCTACAGGCCACAAATATCTTGAACAGATTGACCTGTTCAAGGCTATAAAATTGCAAAATCTCTCATTGAGAAGATAGAAAAATAAAAATAGATAGAGAAATCTGTGAACTCATTTATCCTAAAACAGAGAAATCTTCTCTGCCACTGAAACTACAAATTAGTTTACTGTTTCATTTTTACCTTGACAACAGATAAACAAACTTGAATATTTTGCATATTTTACACATTTTGCGCATTTTCCTCTTTTTCCACCTCCAATAGCCACTATACTGGCGGCAAACAGATCCCCAATACAAGGTAATTAAAGACCAGCAGACTCTGTGCATGGGTAGAAAGTTACTCCCCGTTACTGGCTTTTTGTGCAGGCGGGCAATCCGTCATCTGCAAGTCCATCTCTAAACACACATGGAAACCTTTCCATCATCACGTCATTGCTGCTTTATGATGTCTTCCCAGCAGCTTGACCACAAATGGAGGTGAAGCTCTGCACCAGTATCCCATTCCTCTCAATGCCAGTGTTTTTCCCATGGACCTGTACTGGTTCGTAAACATTTTGTGCCAGTCCGTGAAAAACACAGACATGGCATGTATATTAACTATATTACCTACTGCTGGTCTGCAAAAAGCTGGCTATGAATTGTTTGCAGGTCCATGGAACTCCCCTGCTAGTAAACCTGGAAGCAACCCGCTCTTCAAGCTACCCACGGGGAACTCTCAATCTTCAGTGCTGCAAACATTGTTTTGTCGAAGCAAACATAATCATAATTTATTTACAATTATGTGCACAAAATTCCAAGTGGAGTCCCACTTGATTAAGAACTTGTGTAGGATATAAAGAGCATGTTCACAAAAAGCTGTCTGTGAATTGTCTGACGATCAGTGAAGCTCCAACGCTAGTAAACTGAGAAGCAACCCACTCTTGGAGAGTCTCAAAGCCCAACGGGAGACCCTCTGTCATCAGTGCCGAACAGCCTTGCTTCACCGAAGCAAAAATTGTCACAATATATTTATAATAGTGTGTACGAAACTCCAAGTGGAGACCCTATTGATTAATATCTTGTGTTAGATATAAAGAGCATGTCCACAAAAAGCTGTGTGTCAATTGATTGACCATCCGTGGAGCTCCAACGCTAGTAAAACGAGAAGCAAACCCACTCTTGGAGCCCAATAGGGGACTCTCTCTCATTAGTGCCTTACTTCACCGAAACAAACATTGTCACAATATATTTATGATAGTGTGCACGAAACTCCCAGTGGAGACCCTGCTTGATACATAAAGAGCATGGCAAAGAGGATGTAGAAACAGACAAAAGCAGAGCGCAGACATTTATTTGTCAATACTTCAAGCACTGCAGTCCTGTGACCTTATTTGTGAAGATGTCTTGCTTTTTGTCCTATGCCTTGGTCCCACTATGACAATGAAGAAGATAAAACAGGCATTAAGCCAACGAGGGTGGACTTTATGCACAGGTGTCCATGCTTCACAAATGTTTCCTTTTAGGAGGCTATACCTCCCTAGTTGGAATAAGTTCTTTTGTAATTGCAGCATTTTAAGTAACTGAAAACTATATAGATATGATATTAGAAGGTGATACCTCTCCCATAGTGATACGGTGGTAAAAATCACATAAGAGAAAATAACTTAGCTTTCTTTACTGATGAATTACACGGCATTTCAGACGGGAAGCCTATAGGAAAGACAATACCAAGGTGGGATCTTGATTTATATAGTCTGCCATCTTTCGTCACTGCGCTGGAAGGCTTTTCAGGATGGATGACGATATGACGCAAGTGTCCTTCGGCTCCAAAGTATTTGGCTGCTGTCCAAGTCTTTTATACTGTCTTCTCCACGTGCAGACCCTTACTTAGGTTCCAAACAAGGCAAGGAGAGGATTCAATTTCATCTCTAGCATACAGAAAGAGTACAATGCCCATTTTCGTAGTTGTACCTTTCTCTCTTCAAATGCTTGCCTAGCAGTTCTAAATGCTGAGAGCCCCTGTGTGCTAACTTTGGCCTGGCCTGTACATGTGAGTGGATTTTTGTACTGAGCACAGTGACATTAAACTTATATTCTGATTACAACAAGCATCCGAGTTTGGGACTTTGAAAATCTGGTCATCCTATAATTTGCCATATGAGTGCCACATGCACCTGACATCCATTATGATCACTTCTGTTATTCCCTTCTCTTAAATGAATAGCTTTGTAAGTTCAGATTCATGGAAATTAAGAAAGCCAGACATGCACAAACCAAGAAGGAATTCATTACAAAAGGTTATTTATTCATCCATCCATCCATTTTCCAACCCACTGAATCTGAACACAGGGTCACGGGGGTCTGCTGGAGTCAATCCCAACTAACACAGGGCACAAGGCAGGAACCAATCCCGGGCAGGGTGCCAACCCACCGCAGGACACACACAAACACCAAGCACACACTAGGGCCAATTTAGAATCACCAATCCACCTTACCTGCATGTCTTTGGACTGTGGGTGGAAACGCAGGCAGACACGGGGAGAACATGCAAACTCCACGCAGGGAGGACCCGGGAAGCGAACCCAGGTCCCCAGATCTCCCAACTGCGAGGCAGCAGCGCTGCCCACTGCACCACCGTGCTGCCCTATTTATTCATTTATAATAATAATAATAATAATACATTTTATTCATACAAGGTGCCTTTCTAAGCACTCAAGGACACCAAACAAACAATAAATCAAAAACACATTATAAACAAAGCTTAAATCATCAGAAAATATAAAAATTCAAACCAAACAATAAAGAATCATAAAGAAAAAGCCATTTTAAACAGATGGGTTTTAACTTTACATTTGAAAGTTGAGAATGATTCAGTATTTCGAAGCTCAGTAGGTAGTGAGTTCCAGAGTGGCTGAATGCTCTGCTCCCAGTGGTGGTTAGATGGACGAGAGGGACGATCAGATGGATGGAGGAAGAGGATCTAAGGTTACGGGAGGGAATGGCAACATGAAGAAGGTCGGCCAGGTATGGAGGGGCGAGGTTATGAATGGCTTTAAATGTTAAGAGCAGAATTTTAAAATCAATTCGAAACTTAATCAGGAGTCAATGAAGCTGCTGCAAGACCGGTGAATAGACGGGATTCGAGTAATGATGCAGGCAGCAGAATTCTGGACTAACTGAAGCTTATGGAGAGATTTATTAGAGCGACCAAAGAGGAGTGAATTGCAAGAGTCCAGAGGAGAAGTAACAAGACTGTGAACAAGGATGGCAGTGGTATGGGTTGAGGGGGGGTTGGGGGTTCGAGGGAGGGACAGATGCGATTAATGTTACATAGGTGGAAGTAAGCAGACCGGGTGACATTATTAATGTGACATTGGAAAGAGAGAGTCCTGTCAAGGATGACACCCAGACTCTTGACCTGAGGTGAAGGGGAAACAGAGGAGTTCTCAATAACAAGTGAAAGATTATCGGCTTTGAATAATGTTGATTGTGTCCCAGTGAGGAGAACCTCAGTTTTGTCACTGTTTAATTTAAGAAAATTAGAATCATCAATGATTCAGACACCGCCGAGAGTGGCAGTCTTTTCAGCAGCTCCGTGTACGACTTTATTTTTCTACTTTTATTTTTCTCTTTTTTATTGATCACTCCTATCACTTTATTTTATGTGGATTCATTCCCTGGACACACTTACTTTTACAATGTGGGCATGGATTTTTACACGCCGAGACTCGTCTATTCAAGTACTCAACTTAAAGCACTGAGAACAAATGCCAGTGCCGGTGTGGTTCCCTATTTACCCGATGAGGTAAGAAGGCGGTATCGTAGCTGCAGAGCCGGCACTAAGCTAAAAATGAAGCGGCTTGTGAGAAAGTGGCGTTTTAAGCCCTCGGTGCCTTCTGGGATTCTGGGAAACGTGAACTCAATCTCAAATAAGATCGACGAACTGGCTGCGCTGGTGAAAAATGTCAGAAATTTTGTGAATTTCCCCTTGGGATTAATAAAGTATCTATCTATCTATCTATCTATCTATCTATCTATCTATCTATCTATCTATCTATCTATCTATCTATCTATCTATCTATCTATCTATCTATCTATCTATCTATCTATCTATCTATCATATAGTGCCTTTCACATCTATCTATCTATCTATCTATCTATCTATCTATCTATCTATCTATCTATCTATCTATCTATCTATCTATCTATCTATCTATCTATCTATCTATCTAGAAGAAAACCAGGCTTTAAGTTCAGCAACGCAGTCAATAAGTGAAGATGGTGGAAAAGAAACAATAGATTTACTAGCAATTTAGAGCTGAGTGTCATCAGAATAACAGTGAAAATTAATGTTTTATTTGCGAAAGATATTGCCAAGGGGAAGAAGGTAAATAATAAAAAGAAGATTTATGTATGTATGTATGTATGAATATTATGTTAATTGGCACTTTTGAATTGTCACTTTGTATGAATATGGGGTGAGTTTATGTGTTGAGTAACAGCGGTCCCTATGATTGACTAGAGTCCTGCCCAGTCCTGTTTTCAGGCTTTAGCCCGGTCCCGGTGGGGTGGTCTCTAACCAGGGCCATCTTAACAGCATTATAGACCCCCCCCCCACCGGGCACAGCAGTGCACTGGGGCCCAACCACTCAGCAAGTCGCAACATACATAGATTAGCAACTGCCCAGTATACCCATGCATTAAGATGGCCCTGCTCTGGATCCCACAATGCTGAAATGGACTGAGAAGATTCCAGAACCCACCTGCTGAGCTCAGTCCACTAAGTTGGCCTGCACAGTCCTCAAACACACCTGAATGTTACGCCATTTGTACTTTTGCTACTTTTTGTTTAAAACTAAAGTCGAATTAGTATTCACTTTAAAAATGTTACTTCTTATGATTCAATGTATTCATCATGCCACTTCACTTAATGAGGATCATGAGCGATTATTATTAATAATAACTGTAATCATTATTGATTAAAGAGGATATTTTAGTGATAGTAATTCAATTGTTCATTGCCAAGCTACTTGATATTTCAATGTAGTGTACTGATGAATGCATTCTTGCTTATTATTATCACATTATACAGTAGAGTGCTACAAGTTTTGGATTATAAATGATAAACTCTAACAATCTGATCATTTGATTATTGTGTTTTTGTTTCCCCCCACAGACTGCACAGACTGTCCTAGTCGTAGTAGTGGTTTTCTGCATCTCCTGGCTGCCACATCACATAGTCTATCTCTGGGTAGAATTTGGATCGTTTCCTCTCAATCAAGCCTCCTTTGTATTCAGAATAGCTGCCCACTGCCTTTCATACAGCAATTCCTCCGTCAATCCAATTATTTATGCGTTCTTGTCGGAAAACTTCAGAAAGGCTTACAAGCAAGTGTTCAAGTGCCAGATAAGCAGCGAATATCCTCTGAACGACGTGAAAGAAATACGAAGCAAAGTGGATACCCCTCCTTCCACCAACTGCACCAATGTGTGACGGTGTCAAGGAAGTGTCTGTCTGCTCCCAAAAATAGGCTGACCTGGGCCACTTTAGCGATGGTGGAGGCTTCTAGGATACCTTTTACAGAGTTTACAGAAAGGAATGGAGAGCTTTCAGAAGAGAGCAACGGTGCTGCTGCTAATAGCATTTAAGTAGTTTAGAGAGTGAAGAAGGAGATGGAAGTACATGAGGCCAAGCTTCAGGTCGTTGTCCAGACAGAGATGGAGACTAGCAGGGCAGCGGCTAATGCAACCCTGCTACATTCTGAACAACGCAAGTGCAAATCTGTACAAAAAGCCACCACCGTACGGTAACTGAACATTGTTTACACTGCAAAAATTGACAGACTGATGAACAACGTGTTAATATTTTTTGGTCTGCCTACTACAAGCCTCATTATTGCCTCTGCCAAAGAGGCAGAAATTTACTTATCTTATATTTTGCAAAAAACAAAAAGACAACAAGTCGAAGAAGCTTATTATTTATTTTGCATGATCTCCTACTATCTTGACTTTATTTAACGGGGAAAGGATATTAAATTATTTTAATACAATCTTCCTCAAAGAATGATTTCAATAATCAGGTTTTATTGTTTTGTATTATAAAACTGTGGTGTCCATTTAGAGTTAAGATTAGAGTCGGCTTCATCAAATTCTGCATGTATGCCTTTTTGATAGCTGAGCTTCAAGTGCAATCAGTGGCCTCTTTAATTTTCACACACACACACACGCACGCACATAATATACAATATGTATCATCTCATCAGCTGAAACCTCTTGTGGTGAGGGCCGCAGTGGCAGCAGGCCAAGCAGGTCAGCCCAGACTTTCCTGTCTCCAACTACAGTATTTTAGCTCTTCCTGGGGTATTCCCAGGCATTCCCGAGTCAACCTGAGAGATGTAATTCCTGGGGGTGCTGCAGAGTCCCCTCCCGGTGAAATTGTGCCTGGAAGGGCTCCATGGGTAGAATCCTTACGACATGCCCAACCAACTTCTTAATCTGGAGATCCACAAATCTGTTCCTGATAGAACGTAAGCCCAGCAGCCATGCAAAAAAAAAAAAAAACACTTCCTTTCTGTCACTTGTACACGTGATCTCATTCTTTTGGTCATCACCTACAGCTCATAACCATAGACGAGGACAGGAATGTAGATCAATCGTTAAACTGAGAGTTATTTCAATAGACTCAACTGCCGCATCACTACAGTGCTGCTGCTCAATTCTGCTTATCAATCTCATGTTTCCTTCTTCTATCACTCATGATAAAAGATCTCGAGACACTTGAACTCCTCCACTAAGGTCAGTTGTTAACCGTTCACGTGGAGAGAGCAGTCCACTCTTTCTTGAGAGAGAACCATGAGTTTGGGATTGTGATGTTGGTGCTGATCCTTATCCCATCCACATCACACTGGGCAGACATTTGCTCGAGTATGTGCTGATGGTCACAGTCAGATGACGCAAAATCCCAAAATACCTGAACTCCTCCACTAAGGACAGTTAGAGAAAGTAATCCGCTCTCTGAGAGGGAGAGCCTTGACTTCAGGCTGTGGTGCTGATGCTGATCAAATGTAGATAAAGGTCACGGTCAGATGACCTCCATGTAGCAATATCGCTACCCTTAGCCTCCCCAACTGGACACACACCCTCACATCCTCAACTGCGCCTTCATATTCTGTCCATGAAACCCACAAACAGGAGCTAGACACGACCCTGATAGAGTCTGATGGCCATAGTGAATGAGTTCAACATAACGCCACGTATTCAGACACAGCTCTCATGTACAGACACTAATGTCATGCAAGAGTGGCCCTGTTACCCAGGATCATCTTAACAGCATCATAGCCTCCTGGGACAAAGTAGTGTGCTGGGACCCCTGTAAACATACAGAAACATTCTGGGCATCTTTGCTTCTCGGTCCCCAGCCAGTGCCCATTGTGCCCATACGTTAAGACGGCCCTGGGACATGCCAAGGGACATGATCATATATTTTTCCAAATCTACAAAACACATGTAGACTGGGTTATCATACTGCCATACATCCTCCAGCAACTACTTCAATGGAGAAGAGCTGGTCTGCTGTTCCACAGCCCGGACAAATTCCATGTAAGTTGTATTTGATGCATCAAATCTCATTTTCCATGATGAATAAATGTGATCATAATTAACTATTTATATACATATATGTTATAGGCTAACATGTATCTGTCAATGTTCATTATGAACAAGCAATGTGAAGAAAATGAATGATACTAAAGAGGTTGTGATTTTCATACAAAAGCAATCTGCAAATCAGTGTTTAGCATTAATTCATGATGCTCTATATCTCCCTTTGGTCTTGCTCGTATAAAACGAGTGCCTAGAAAATCTAACGTGCACGTGCGAGATTCATCTCTGTTATGATGTGCACTTAAATACCAAACAGTTCACATCAGCCATCTCACAATTCACCTTCTACTAAAGGACTAATATGAGGTCAGCTTCTCATCCAGATACTTCTTAAAAGTTGTCAAGGTTTCTGTTTAAACTCCATGTCTCGACAGATAGTTCCAGACTGACCCAACTCCTCACGGAAAGAGATACTTCCTGACTTGAGTCCTAAAGTTCCTTAATTGTCACCAGCGTCCTCGAGTACGTGATTCACTGTTAAGTTAAAAGAATTCTCCTAGATCTACTTCGTAGATAGATAGATAGATAGATAGATAGATAGATAGATAGATAGATAGATAGATAGATAGATAGATAGATAGATAGATAGATAGATAGATGTTTTAATGTAGTCGGCAGAATTAGATAGATAGATAGATAGATAGATAGATAGATAGACAGATAGATAGATAGATAGATAGATAGATAGATAGATAGATAGATAGATAGATAGATAGATAGATAGATAGATAGATAGATAGATAGATAGATAGATAGATAGATGTTTTAGTGTAGTCAGCAGGATTAGATAGATAGATAGATAGATAGATAGATAGATAGATAGATAGATAGATAGATAGATAGATAGATAGATAGATAGATAGATAGATAGATAGATAGATAGATAGATAGATAGATAGATAGATAGATAGATAGATTGGCAGTATGCACTGATACAGTGTGTTGCCGCACCCACCTCACATAATTTAATTGTCCCTAAAGAGAAATTAGAACATTACAGAAGCTGGAGAAAAAGAATGAGAAATGTATAACTAATATATAAATAATATAAGAAATAACAACAACCCCCTAAACACAGATAAGAACCTCTAGATAGAATACTGGAGAACTGCTGCAATCAATAATCGGGCTCTAGGTGGATGGTCATGACCTGTCCAGATATTGATTCATCAGTGCCTTTGAGACATCTAAAGACCTCGATTAGGTCCCCATGCAGTTTGAATAATTGTGTTTTGTTCCATGATTTTTAATTACTATGAAGGAATTAAGTTTATTTTGTACTGTTACGTTTACATTTTCTGACGGGATGTCGGTCATGGATTGACATTCTTTTTGAGTCAACCGTTGCTCCACAATGATACTGTTTACAGCTGCAGATTGGTCAGCATGTGATGTCACAGGAACCATCTTTATAAGAGAAATTCTTAATATGGATCTTCATTAAAAGTGTTTTTAAGGAAGAATATTGAATAGAGAAGTCATTGGAAATGTCTTTGATACACCAAGTAAGCAAAGCCTCAGCAGTGTGATCAGAGGAGCAAATCCAAAAGCATAAGACATCAACTGCCCTTTTCACAAAAACTTTCTATTTATTTTCAGAAATGTTCAGGCAATCACAGAATAACAGAATTACTAGACGCTATAAAGTCACTACAAAGCGGGAAATCATCAGGCCCTGATGGTTACCCCGTAGAGTTTTATAAGAAATTCTCCACTCAGCTAGCTCCACTCTTATTGGTAACATTTACAGAAGCTAAAGACCACCAAATACTACCTCAAACATTTCGACAAGCATTAATCACCGTCTTTCCTAAACAAAATAAGGACTTGTTACAATGTGCATCATATAGACCAATTTCACTCCTGAATAATGATGTTAAGATACTCTCAAAAATCCTAGCTAGAAGGATGGAGAAAGTGCTGCCCTCGGTAATATCACAAGATCAAACTGGATTTATCAAAGGCCGACATCTATCTTCAAATCTCCGACGCTTGTTTAATGTTATATATTCACCAGCAAAATCAAACACCCCAGAGATATTACTATCATTAGACGCAGAAAAGGCATTTGACATGATCGAATGGAATTACCTTTTCACTGCATTGGAGAAATTTGGGTTTGGCCCGAATATTTGTGCTTGGATTAAACTACTGTATACCAGTCCAGAAGCTTCAGTTTGTATTAATAAAATTTGCTCAGACTACTTTAAACTAGAACGTGGTACCAGACAAGGATGTCCCTTGTCACCACTGTTGTTTGCAATCGCTATTGAACCACTGGCGGTTCACTGCCGAAATTCTTATCAGATAAAGGGGATTGTCAGAGAAGGACTGGAACAGAAAATTTCTCTATATGCAGATGATATGGTCTTATATATATCGGACCCAGAAAACACTGTCCCTGCTGTTTTAACAGCACTAACAGAATTTCAAAAGATATCTGGTCTTAGAATTAATCTGAATAAAAGTATACTCTTTCCAGTGAACTCACAAGCATATAATATTAAATTAGACACCCTACCTTTTACCATAGCAGATCAGTTTAAATACCTAGGGGTAAATATCACAAGTAAACATAAAGCTCTTTATCAACAAAATTTTGGCGTCTGTATGGAAAAAATTAAGCAAGACTTGCATAGATGGTCAACCCTTCATCTCACTCTAGCCGGAAGACTTAACATTGTTAAGATGAATATCCTTCCTAAACTTCTCTTTTTATTTCAAAACATTTCAATATATATCAATAAATCGTTTTTTAAACAGTTAGATTCAATAATAACCTCATTCATTTGGAACTCAAAACACCCACGTATCCGAAGAGCGACCCTACAAAGACCTCAGGCAGAAGGTGGCATGGCTTTACCTAATTTTCAGTTTTATTACTGGGCAGCAAACATACAAGCCATAAAAACCTGGACACAAATAAATGCACATACACAGGCTTGGTCTGCAATAGAAGTAAAATCCTGTAGTACTTCTTTATACTCCCTGCTCTGCTCTCCAATAAATGAAAGTTATCGCAAATATACTAATAACCCAATTGTGCTTTACTCACTCAGAATATGGAACCAAATTAGGAAGCATTTTAAGATGGAAAATCTTTTATCAGTGGCACCTCTGCAAGGGAACCACCTTTTTCAACCTTCGCAAGTATATCCAGTTTTTAATACCTGGAAAAGTTTTGGGATTAAAATGCTCAGAGATCTTTATATAGACAACATATTTACATCTTTTGAACAATTACGTTCAAAATTTAACCTCCCAGCTACACATTTCTTTTACTATCTTCAAATTAGAAATTTTGTTAAACAGAAATTGCCCGATTTCCCCCACCTTGCACCCTCCACAATGCTGGAAAAAATACTGCTCAATTCCGAGGAATCAAACACTATTTCCGTAATATATAAAATCTTATTAGAGTCCCTACCTTTCAAAGATCCAAGAGGACATTGGGAAGAAGATCTCTTAATCAATATATCAGAAAAGGAGTGGAAGGTAGCAAAGCAGAGAATTCACTCGAGTTCTATATGCGCAAAGCATAGAATTATTCAACTAAAAATTATATATCGAGCTCATCTGTCTCGCTTAAAACTGTCCAAAATGTTTCCAGGCCAGGATCCGACCTGCGAGCGCTGCAACCAAGCTCCTGCCTCACTGGGTCACATGTTCTGGGCCTGCACCAAACTAACATCATTTTGGACAAAAATTTTTAAGTGCCTCTCAGACAGCCTCAGTATCACAATCCCTCCTAACCCACTAACAGCTGTGTTTGGTGTCCTGAGGTCCTGAGGTACCTCGATCTACATGCTGTCAAATAAACGAACCACACGCCGTGGCGCAACGTTAGGGGCATCGCCTCTGGTGCTGACGTCCGAGGTTCGATTCCCGAGAGGGAGTGCAGTGGAGTGTGTACGCCTGATGAGCCCAGAATGAGGGCGAAACACGTGTCGCGTACTCTTTGCATTTATTTGACAGTAAACTATTTCAACCATTCTATGATCTGCTCCTCACAAACTGAGGGCACCGTGGCGGATGTTAGCAGATTGCTGGCCAACCACAAGCGTTACCTGGTAGGTAACCACCCATACAATCAGATTGTGACACAGACTACGAATGCCGTGAATATATATATATAAATATATATATATATATATATATATATATATATATATATATATATATATATCGTGTGGTGGGCGAGTGAGAGAATGACAGATCTTCGAAACAGCAAAAGAAAGTTTGGGGCGCTAATGGGGTCGTCCCTTTAATTATCCACAGAAACACGGAAAAGTAACGAAAAAGAAATAACGCTCTTTGACGTGTGTCTCTTATGCTGAAAATAACAAACAAGAGAATTCAAATGCAGTCATCACTAGTGGAGTTCCATCCAGCAGTTGTTCAGACCAGTAAATGACACCTCCTTCTGGGACACTTTATGGTGGCTGGACCAAAAGGGGCGGAGTTAATTGCACTTTCCGGGCAGCTTCACTGTGCTGTGGTGAAAGAAGGAGAAGAACAGGTATAGCGGCAGCGCCCTCTGTGGCCTCAGCGGGTTACTGCATACTTGTCTGAGCCTGTGGGCCTGTGAAGGGATCCACCAGCACACATGTGTGACAACTGACATTCCATTCATTCCTACATAGTCACATTTAATAACAATTTTAAACTGAAACTCTTCTGTGCAGAATCCGGTTGGTACCTTATTTAGAAGGAATTTTGTAGAAAATTGATGGGGCAACGTAAACTGTTTGTAAAACGTTGTTTCCTTTTTGATGCTTTTTTGCAAAGACTTGAGTGTAAAGTTGTTTAGACAAATGAAAAGTGTATTTTTTGTAGGAAGAACTGGATGAACCTCTTAACGTCTTCATTTTTTGTCCTTGGATTTCAAGGAATGGTCAGTTTTCGTCAGATATTTTCATAGTCCTACATAAAGATGATTCATTTTAGCATCATTTCCTGTTTAAGCACATTGTTATCCTTTTCTTGTTCGTAACATGATGTATGATAATCACAAACATTTAATGATTTATTTTTAAAAGAAGAGGTTTCAATTCAGTTGTAATCTTTGTCCCTTAAGGCTATGCCTTATTTTAAAGTGTCTTAGTCTGACAGCTCAGATGTTGAATGTTTGCTGATGGGAAAACGTGTTTTGCATTTGCAATTTATATTTTTATACAAATTCTATGGCAGAATGCAGAAATCCTCGATTCCTTATGTTAATATGAACTGTATTCTAAAATATATTGTTTTGTTTGCTTTGCATATACGAGGGACATTCAAAAAGTTTCTGCATTTTTTGTTTAACTCTATTAAGAATTTCAAAAACAAATTATGTCACTTTTCTATGTAGTCACCTTCATTTGCAATGCAATTTTCCCAGCGTTGTACCAACTTTTTAATGCCCAATTATTACTTCTCCCGCCTTCACCGTTTCAAACGAAAATACAAAAGTGCGGAAACGTTTTGAACGTCCCTCGTACATTTGTTCTCATGTGCCTATGGTGACCTGGTGAGGGTGTTTAACAAAGCTCGATCTGGGGACGTTCATCTATCATTGAGTGTTTCAAGTCATACATACTCGGCCAAAAGCTGCCTAATGAATCCAGAAAAAAAAAAAATGAAATACTGCATGAGTGTTTTTGTGCCAATATTCTACACAATGTAAATTATATTTGTTTGGGTTCGATTTTTTTTCTTGTGTAAAATTACCTTTATATGTACAGTATTTGAAGGCCATGAAAAAATATAAATGTGATTTTGTTGCTCTGTGAAAATAAAATCTGCCTCAGCCTTGGAATATACCAGTCTGTGAAATGTGTGTCACAAAAACATGGGGAAGAAAATTGAAAAATAGAAAGAAAGGAAATAAATAACTGTGTACTGGAAACAAGGCAGTAATGTGTCCCAAATAAAACGGAAACAAACGTTTGCTGTTCTGGTGGTCTTAGCTGGGTAGCTGGTGTGTAAACGGCACTTATTAATTGCTTTCTTAGCAGCCTCATTTCTTTTTTGAGATGGTGGAAAACACTCATTAAAAAGGTCTTGGCTTTAATTTCGACTGTTAATTATATTAGATCCTCCACACTATAATATTTTTTCTTCCTGCAATGAACGCATTTTTGCTTATTATTTTTCTATATTTGAGTGCAGCAGCATCTTCTACAGTCAGAGTCACATTGCAGCACCGTGTAATATTTTGATATGAAGCATCAGGCATAACTGTTATAGTCGCCTTGAAGGCATCAGCCATGTTGTTAATTGTAATTGTTACATAACTAAAAGGTATAATATAAATGTATCCACTTGTAGACTGTTTCTATTCTACTTAAAAATATAACCTAAAAAAAATCAAGATATGTTGTTCGTTGTAGGTCAAAGATCAATAGATGGACGAAAACACAAGAACATATAAGTTGTGACTGATTGAGGTCTCCGTGACCCCTTGAACCCTCAGAACACACATCAGATACCAGGTAAAAGTCCAAATATTATATTTATTAGGACAATAACGTGCACAAAGCACCCTCTTCTCCACAATATTCAAATAATTAATAAACAGTAAATCAATAACAATAATCCTACTCACTCCCAGATGTGTTGCCACCCTTCCACCCAGCTCAGCTCAACGTCTGGGATTTCCCACAATCCTTTTATAGTCCTTGACCCGGAAGTGGTTCTGTCCCTCAGTCCATGTGACTTCCTATCACTTCCAGGTCAGGTAAAAACTTATCCTTTTCTTCAACCCGGAAGTATATCATTTCTTCTGTTCCTGTGACTTGGAAATACTTCCGGGCTATATGGAAAGCATAAATCCCTGGGCCTCCCTGCAGTGACTCCTGGCGGCCCCGACGTTATCCAGCAGGGCTGTGTATTAAAACTCCATAGTCCATGATGCCCTGCTGGAATTCGGGGCATCTCCATGTTGCAAGGAGGGCTCCATCTAGCGGCCTGGGGCTACTGGCTGGGACGAATGGCTGGCCATCCCTCACAAAGTACAGGAAATTACTCATCATTGTCTATTCAAGCACTAATTGGGCAGGGTGACACACTTTCATTCTGCTGTGCACTGCGGTGTGTGGTTTTGGGTGACAAATGAAGTTAAGCTTGAATCTCGAACCTTGCACTTTGACACAAGACTGACAAACAAGTGGAGACTAGATAGATAGATAGATAGATAGATAGATAGATAGATAGATAGATAGATAGATAGATAGATAGATAGATAGATAGATAGATAGATAGATAGATAGATAGATAGATAGATAGATAGATAGATAGATAGATAGATACTTTATTAATCCCAATGGGAAATTCACATTCTCCAGCAGCAGCATACTGATACAATAAATAATATTAAATTAAAGAATGATAATAATGCAGGTGAAAAACAGACAATAACTTTGTATAATGTTAAATGTTAACGTTTACCCCCCCGGGTGGAATTGAAGAGTCGCATAGTTTTGGGGAGGAACGATCTCCTCAGTCTGTCAGTGGAGCAGGACAGTGACAGCAGTCTGTCGCTGAAGCTGCTCCTCTGTCTGGAGATGACACTGTTTAGTGGATGCAGTGAATTCTCCATAATTGATAGGAGCCTGCTGAGCGCCCTTCGCTCTGCCACAGATGTCAAACTGTCTAGCTCCATGCCAACAATGGAGCCTGCCTTCCTCACCAGTTTGTCCAGGCGTGAGGCGTCTTTCTTCTTAATGCTGCCTCCCCAGCACACCACCGCGTAGAAGAGGGTGCTCGCCACAACTGTCTGATAGAACATCTGCAGCATCTTATTGCAGATGTTGAAGGACGCCAGCCTTCTAAGGAAGTATAGTCGGCTCTGTCCTCTCTTGCACAGAGCATCAGTATTGGCAGTCCAGTCTAATTTATCATCCAGCTGCACTCCCAGATATTTATAGGTCTGCACCATCTGTACACAGTCACCTCTGATGATCACGGGGTCTATGAGGGGTCTGGGCCTCCTAAAATCCACCACCAGCTCCTTGGTTTTGCTGGTGTTCAGTTGTAGGTGGTTTGAGTCGCACCATTTAACAAAGTCATTGATTAAGTCCCTATACTCCTCCTCCAGCCCATTCCTGATGCAGCCCACGATAGCAGTGTCATCAGCGAACTTTTGCACGTGGCAGGACTCCAATTTGTATTGGAAGTCTGATGTATATAGGCTGAACGGGACCGGAGAAAGTACAGTCCCTTGTGGCGCTCCTGTGTTGCTGACCACAATGTCAGACCTGCAGTTCCCAAGACGCACATACTGAGGTCTGTCTTTAAGATAGTCCACGATCCATGCCACTAGGTATGAATCTAATCCCATCTCTGTCAGCTTGTCACTAAGGAGCAGAGGTTGGATTGCGTTGAAGGCGCTAGAGAAGTCTAGAAACATAATTCTTATAGCACCACTGCCTCTGTCCAATTGAGAGAGGGATCGGTGTAGCATATAGATGATGGCATCCTCCGCTCCCACCTTCTCCTGATATGCAAACTGCAGAGGGTCAAGGGCGTGTTGAACCTGTGACTATTCAGTCTGTCAAGCTTATTTGGTTAAAAATTGGCCTATTGCCATTTCTCAAAGACCAAGACCACCACACTTACTGTGGATGTATTGTTTGGTTTAACTATTGTCCTTCTCTATTAAAACAAAACAGTGTCCTGATCGTGTTGAAATGATTTAAATCATAGCGATGCCTGTCAATTTCATCGAGAAGTGATGTGATGTGAATCTGATCAAGGAGCAAATACACTCCTTTGGATGTTATGGCAGTGAACTGACGAGATCTGAGAAGTTACTGGGAGAACAGAATAGATGAACAAAAAGCAATAAACACAGGCATCAAAGCCAAAATGAGAAACAGGAATTGTGGTCAAAAATTCACAGGGAAAAGTCAGAACAAGGAAATGTTTAGGACTTAGAAACTTTTAGAAAGAGCAATTTGAAAAGGGGTTTTGAATCCGCAACTCGGATGAAGAATGTGAATTCCTGGATGAACTGTTATCCCCTCGTGTTGAAAACCAAAGGTCGCAACCTCCGAGGACACAACCCTAGAAACACTTGAAGCAGTTCTGACAACGGTAACCAAACATAGTGGCGATCATGAAAAATACAAAATGGCGGACAAAAGGGTCTAGAAAATTTGATAACCATTCAGATGATTGGAATTAATTGAAGTAATCATGAAATTCATGTTCGGGAGTCTTGAAAACACTCTAAAACAAATTTATGATCTCTGAATCCATGGGAAAAAATGTACATAAAATAAAAAAGGAAACAAAATCCTAACGCTGGATTGACATTTCGTAAAGATATTTGTGTGATGGTGGATCATTCATGCATTCCTGGTATCCTAAGATCACGTGGAGGCGTATAAATTTATGGCAATATTAGAATTGGGAAAGTGATGTTTTCAACTGTGCAGAGCAATGTGAACACTTCTAAAGAAGGCTACAATACACAGCAATCTAGTGTAGGAGCAAATGAACGGTGTAAAAATCGTCCGCGTCTCCATCCCGATAGTGCTGCACTCACAGATGGTACAGTGCATCCGGAAAGTATTCACAGCACATCACTTTTTCCACATTTTGTTATGTTACAGCCTTATTCCAAAATGGATTAAATTCATTTTTTTCCTCAGAATTCTGCACACAACACCCCATAATGACAACGTGAAAAAAGTTTACTTGAGATTTTTGCAAATTTATTAAAAATAAAAAAACTGAGAAATCCCATGTCCATAAGTATTCACAGCCTTTGCTCAATACTTTGTCAATGCACCTTTGGCAGTAATTCCAGCCTCAAGTCTTTTTGAATATGATGCCACAAGCTTGGCACACCTATCCTTGGCCAGTTTCGCCCATTCCTCTTTGCAGCATCTCTCAAGCTCCATCAGGTTGGATGGGAAGCATCGGTGCACAGCCATTTTAAGATCTCTCCAGAGATGTTCAATCGGATTCAAGTCTGGGCACTGGCTGGGCCACTCAAGGACATTCACAGAGTTGTCCTGAAGCCACTCCTTTGATATCTTGGCTGTGTGCTTAGGGTCGTTGTCCTGCTGAAAGATGAACTGTCGCCCCAGTCTGAGGTCAAGAGCGCTCTGGAGCAGGTTTTCATCCAGGATGTCTCTGTACATTGCTGCAGTCATCTTTCCCTTTATCCTGACTAGTCTCCCAGTCCCTGCCTCTGAAAAACATCCCCACAGCATGATGCTGCCACCACCATGCTTCACTGTAGGGATGGTATTGGCCTGGTGATGAGCGGTGACTGGTTTCCTCCAAACGTGATGCCTGGCATTCACACCAAAGAGTTCAATCTTTGTCTCATCAGACCAGAGAATTTTCTTTCTCATGGTCTGAGAGTCCTTCAGGTGCCTTTTGGCAAACTCCAGGCGGGCTGCCATGTGCCTTTTACTAAGGAGTGGCTTCCGTCTGGCCACTCTACCATACAGGCCTGATTGGTGGATTGCTGCAGAGATGGTTGTCCATCTGGAAGGTTCTCCTCTCTCCACAGGAGGACCTCTGGAGCTCTGACAGAGTGACCATCGGGTTCTTGGTCACCTTCCTGACTAAGGCCCTTCTCCCCCGATCACTTGGTTTAGATGGCCGGCCAGCTCTTGGAAGAGTCCTGGTGGTTTTGAACTTCTTCCACTTACGGATGATGGAGGCCACTGTGCTCATTGGGACCTTCAAAGCAGCAGAAATTTTTCTGTAACCTTCCCCAGATTTGTGCCTCGATACAATCCTGTCTCGGAGGTCTACAGACAATTCCTTTGACTTCATGCTTGGTTTGTGCTCTGACATGAGGTGTCAGCTGTGGGACCTTATATAGACAGGTGTGTGCCTTTCCAAATCATGTCCAGTCAACTGAATTTACCACAGGTGGACTCCAATTAAGCTGCAGAAACATCTCAAGGATGATCAGGGGAAACAGGATGACACCTGAGCTCAGTTTTAATAATAATAATAATAATTCATTACATTTATATAGCGCTTTTCTCAATACTCAAAGCGCTATCCACACAGGGAGGAACCGGGAAGCGAACTCACAATCTTCCACAGTCTCCTTACTGCAAAGCAGTAGCACTACCACTGCGCCACCTGTGAGTTTTGAGCTTCATGGCAAAGGCTGTGAATACTTATGTACATGTGCTTTCTCAATTTTTTTATTTTTAATAAATTTGTAAAAACCTCAAGTAAACTTTTTTCATGTTGTCATTATGGGGTGTTGTGTGTAGAATTCTGAGGAAAAAAATGAATTTGATTCATTTTGGAATCAGGCTGTAACATAACAAAATGTGGAAAAAGAGATGCGCTGTGAATACTTTCTGGATGCACTGTATGTAAGGCCCTGTTTTGGTGTTGTCTGTAGCATCAGGTAATTGCAAAAACTGAACGCGAGTGTTTTTCTGCACATTGCATCGAATCGGACCGTCCACACGGGCTTTCAACACTTGTGTTCGGTCGGATGTGCGTTCGGATGGCATCAAAAAAAGGTCGCATGCAGCTTTTTCTTGGTGTCAATTTCTGCCAGTTTCCCGATGAGCGTGAAGAAAACGTTTACATTGCATTCATTGAAACGTTCTGGAGGACCGGATATGTCCCACAATTCCATCCATCCATTATCCAACCCGCTATATCCTAACTACGGGGTCACGGGGGTCTGCTGGAGCCAATCCCAGCCAGCACAGGGTGCAAGGCAGGAAACAAACCCCGGGCAGGGCGCCAGCCTACCGCATGTCCCACAATTGCATGTGTTATATACATGCACACACATTATCAAAAAAATAATAATGATAATAATGGAGAATTCGAAACAGTTTAGGTTTGTGCTAATGATATAAATTTAGCCACTATGAATTATTAATGCCGGTCGGCGAGCGCATACACGAGTACTGTTTGTATATTGCTTAATTCAAGGTGACAAGTAGCACGTCTTCAGGGCTTACACTGATTTGCACATTGATTGACCGGCATGTAATATGGTGTTGTACCAGCGGCAGCAGGCAATCAAAACTCGAAACTGACATCCGATAGGATTTGAAGAACGTATGCGGAAATTGTCGCACTTCTTCACAGATTACACACACGCTGTGCAACCAGAGGGTGAACCCGATGTTTTCTCTGCCTGCGTCACCATATCACAAGGAGGCCAATGTTCAGGTTTAATAAAGCCGACTTTTCCATATTTTGCGAATCCAATGACAGGTCAACCTCAAACCCCACAGGTTAAAAACTAACTCTGGACTGCCTGATAACTGCCCCCCACAGGTAAACACACAAAACTACAATCTGGGCAGCAGGTTGGCACCTACCAGAGGTAAACCAACATGAATGTAATGTCAAATTGAAGTCAATTAGGCGGCAATGCAAAACGCAACTTAAACGCCTGAGTCACTCAGAGCGCATTCATTTAAACAAGATTAGAACGCCCGTGCGGACAGGGCTTTAAGCATATTTGGAAAGGCGACTGCACTTCAATGTCAGGTTCACAAATACCTTTCAGAATCTGAGCAGTGGCTATGGCATGAAGCATGGATTTGATTTTAATTTAGGGAACACACATCAGAAGTGTCAATTATGCTAGCCCTTGACTCGGAGTAGGCCAATGAATTGTGAGTAGTGTCACAAGAACGACACAAAGTCATCATAAAGGTTTGGGGCAGCCACCCGTATATTGTTCCTTGACTGCAAAATGGTTAGAGTTGAACAGAGATCTTCACTGACACAAGTCCAAAACAGAACTGAATGGCTGAGTTAAGATGGCGGCTTTATATGCCGAGTAAAGGAAGTGACGTCATCCATGGTGACCGGAACCAGAAGTGACATCATCAGTGGCACCAGAACTGGAAATGATGTCATCAGTGGGGCTGGAACTGGAAGTGATGTTATCAGTGGAGCTGGAACTCTGCGGGGTTTCCTGTCGATGGTGTGCAAGAGATTGAGAGAGACAGTAAGCACACCCTGCCGCCCCCTGGTCTGGCATGGAATTACAATTTTTTAGGCCCTTTAGCTCTCTCCCAATCGCACGTATGTGACAGCAGGCAATGTTGCAAAGCACTTAAGGTCATTTAGGTCCTTCAGGATTTGATAACAGCCGCAAAATAGACAGAAGGACATTTATTAGGAACTCTGCGGTGGTACTGGGAAGGCCCTCCTTTTGTTCTAAAACAATCTCAGTTCTTCCTGGCATGGATGTTGGAAACATTCCTTTGAGATTCTGGTCCATGTTAACATGATGGCATCACGCAGTTGCCTTAGATTTGTGAGCTATACATTCATGCTACAAAACTCCCGTTCTATCACATCCCAAAGGTGTTCTACTGGATTGAGATCTGGTTACTGGGAAGGACACTGAACAACACTGAACTCATTGTCATGTTCATGAAACCAGGTTGAGGCAACATTTGCTTTGTGACATGGTGCATTTTCATGCTGGACGCAGACATTAGAAGATGGGTAAGTTGTGGTCATGAAGGGATGCACATGGTTAACAGCAATACCTAATAGGTTGCTGCATTCAAGTGATGCTTGATTGGTATTATCTGTCCCACGTTGTGCCAAAAAAATTTCCCCACACAACAACAACAACAACAGCATTTATTTCTATAGCACATTTTCATACAAACAATGTAGCTCAAAGTGCTTTACATGATGAAGAAAGAGAAAAAAGACAAAGTAAGAATTAAAATAAGAGAACACTAATTAACACAGAATAAAAGGAGTAAGGTCCGATGGCCAGGGTGGACAGAAAAAACAAAAAAAAAAACTCCAGAAGGCTGGAAAAAAAAAAAAAATCTGTAGGGTTTCCAGGCCACGAGACCACCCAGTACCCTCTGGGCATTCTACCTAACATAAATGAAATAGTCCTCTTTGTAGTTAGGGTTCTCACGGAGTCACTTGATGCTGATGGTCATACAGACTTCTGGCTTTTAATCCATCCATCATTGTTGGAACATCATGGTGCTTTGGGTAGATGGTGGTGGCGCAAGCAGAAACAGAAACAGAAGAGAGAGTAGGGGTTAGTACAGATTTTGAATGAATAGTTATTATAATGAATTGGATATACAGAGTATCAGGATTAAATTACAGTGAAGTTATGAGAAGGCCATGTTAAAGTAATGTGTTTTCAGCAGTTTTTTAAAGTGCTCCACTGTATTAGCCTGGCGAATTCCTACTGGCAGGCTATTCCAGATTTTAGGTGCATAACAGCAGAAGGCCGCCTCACCACTTCTTTTAAGTTTAGCTCTTGGAATTCTAAGCAGACACTCATTTGAGGATCTGAGGTTAGGGTTTTTTGAATATAAGGTGTCAGACATTCCGATATATAAGATGGGGCGAGATTATTTAAGGCTTTATAAACCATAAGCAGAATTTTACTGTGCTCTTGAGGGGAGCGAAGGAAAAGCACTTTTCCACTGAAATAAAGCCTGTGTAGTACTGGGACTTGTGCCTCTGTCTGTTGTGTCGGGTGTTTGGGGAGCCGTGCACCCCCTGGTCACCCCAGTTACATATGTGATAGGTTGTGGACATCGCAATGGGAGTTTACTATAATTATAATATTTCCCATACACTTTTTTTTTTTGTACAAGCTTTATTTGTTTGGGTCTGTTTACTTGGTGGGTAAGAGTAAAGATCTGCGGTGGGATGGTTCCTGCCTTGTGCCCTGTGTTGGCTGGGATTGGCTCCAGCAGACCCCCCGTGACCCTGTGTTTGGATTCAGCGGGTTGGAAAATGGATGGATGGATGGATGGATGGTAAGAGTAAAGATTTCCTCCATTTGGTCCCAGCAAAGACAGAATCCACATTTGTCCTCCTGGATCTGAGTTTCAATGATAAGAGTGAGTCTTCATTCCAGGACCGCAGCATATCTGATTGTTACCAAATATTACCATATATTCAGGCTGACATAACTTTAATAGGACTGTGTCACGTCACCGGAGTTTATGCTAATAATCAGGGAGATAAAATCGAGAGAAGACAGAATCCTAGGAATTACACGAATCCTGAACTTCAAAAGGCAATTAAACTCATCCTTTTCAATGTACTTGTCATATGAATTGGGGTGTCGGAAAATGGCTGAAGTCATCAGCTGGTGGAATGATTCAATTAACCCATTGTAAGATATGGATCAGGGACAGCCCCAGTCACATACTCAGTTTGATTCCCTTCGCTGTTGACATACATTTTTCTCTGGTAACCACAAGTTTTCTTTTAGCATCCCAAAGACATACAGGTTAGGTTGAGGGACAACGTTAAATTAGCATGGTATAAGATGTTTGGGGGTTTCTGTAAGCATTGTCTGTAGAAGACATCAGGGCCAGTTTTGCTGGAATTAGATTCTGACGCTCTGTGACCGTAAAATGAAAGCAGACAAGTTCAGTAAAATGAACAGATGGGTTCTGTTGGTGAAAGGGTAATGGGGGTGTGAAATGTGGGGTTCTCATGCATCTTGATCATATCTGGGGTTCCTGCCATCACAGCATTTGTCCATACCTGCGAACTAGAAGAAGCAGATGAGCGAAGCTATTAATGTTCCAGAGATGACATGTGAACAAAGAACAGGGATACTTAACAGAGGGAGTGGGGTGTTGAACCTCATCTGGTGGAGTGCATGTGCACATGTGCGAGTGAGGGGACATTTAAGTATCGAGCTCTTGTCATAGTGACTGTGGTACGTAGCTGGCCTTGCAACATGCTTCCGATTGGAAGTCCCAGGACAAACGTCGGCAAGGATTGCTTGTGAAGATCCTTTGGTATACATAAAATGGGGTGGCTGATGCATGCAGGGGTGTCGAACTCTGTGCCTGGTGGGCCGCAGTGGCTGCAGGTTTTCATTCTGACCCTTTTCCTAATCAGTGACCAGTTTTCACTGCTAATTAACTCCTTTTCCCTTCATTTTAATAGCCCTGTTTTTAAGGATTCAGTCCTCTGAAATGATTTGTTTCTTCATTAAACAACACCCAAACAGAAATGAGATGTGAAACAAGCCCACCGATGACCAGCTAAATTGGGATTTCAAACTCCAACCAATTTCACACCAATCACTTTCTTAATGAGAAGCCGATTCTTGCTGTTAATTAAACTCGTTATTTAATTCCATGGCTTGTTGCTGTTCTCATTCTGCCACAGCAGGCATTTCCAAAACTGTTGAATTTCTGTTTTTTCTAAGAACATCGTCAAAATGTTTTGGTGACCTGAGAGATCCACCTTACTGAGACCTGCACCTTTCTTTATTTTCAGATATTGTGTGATGGGCACAGGTGAGCTGGTCATGTGGCGGCTCGTTTTGTGTTAAGCAAGAAGAAATAACAAAGGGGCCTGAGTCAAGTTAAATAAAATTAATGTAAAACAAGTTAATTAGCAGCAAAAACAGGTCACTAATTAAGAAGATGGTTAGAATGAAAACCTGCAGCCACTGCGGCCCCCCGGGACCAGAGTTGGACACCCGTGTGCTAGCGGGTGTGATAATAAAGCAACACAGACATTATAAAGATTTGGAGCAGCCACCCATATATTGTTTCTCCGGCTGCAAAAGTTAAGTTTTTTAAGCATGATGTGTATAGAACAGAGTCCAAAATAGAGCTGATTATTACAGACAAAAATGGCAGCTTTAAAGGCTCGTAAAGGAAGTGACGTCATCAAAAGGGCCGGAATCGGAAGTGATGTCTTCTGGACCGGATGTGACGTCAGCAAAGGGCCCGGCACCGGAAGTGATGTCTTCTGGTCCAGAAGTGACGTCAGTAAAGGGCTTGGCACCGGAAGTGATGTCTTCTGGTCCAGAAGTGATGTCAGCAAAGGGCCCGGCACCGGAAGTGATGTCTTCTGGTCCAGAAGTGACGTCATTAAAGGGCTTGGCACCGGAAGTGATGTCTTCTGGTCCAGAAGTGACGTCAGTAAAGGGCTTGGCACCGGAAGTGATGTCTTCTGGTCCAGAAGTGACGTCAGTAAAGGGCTTGGCACCGGAAGTGATGTCTTCTGGTCCAGAAGTGATGTCAGCAAAGGGCCCGGCACTGGAAGTGATGTCTTCTCAGGCGCCAGTACCTTGCAGGATTTCCCGGGAAGGTCTGTAGGGAACTGAGACAGTCAGTGCACTCCGCCGCCCCCATGGTCGGATGTTTTATTACAATTACTCAAGCCCTTTAGCTGCCTCGTACTCACACCTGTGTGACAAGGGTTGTCAACCAACCTGAGACGATAAACCTTCTGAGCTACTTGAAGAGAGAAGGAAGTGCAGTGTAAGGGGATTCACAATCCTACAATTGAATAGAAGAACTGGTTGTGATGAGATAACTGTTTGTTTTTGTATACAGCTTTTGTCGATGAATCATTTGCTTTTCCTTGATTACAAGGGGGGCTCCGCCCCCTGCTCGCTTCGCTCGCCTACCCCCGGCGTTGGGTATCCTGAAATACATTAGCCGAGCTCGTTCATCTTGGAGCCATGCCCGCTCTACTTGCGGCATTTCAGACGCGCGTTGTAGACGCCTGCGTTCATTAATTTTATCCAGCCGGGCTCATGTTTGTATATCCGTCAGTCGAGCTCGATCGTTTTGAACCCGCGCCTGCTTTGCTTCCGCAGTTTCAGACGCGCGTTGTAGGCGCCTGCGTTCATTGATCTTATCTAGGTGGGCTCGTGTTTGTATCATTGAGCTGTATTGTGTTTGAATTCGGTGTAAAGCGTTCAGCGGTTTGTACAATCCCAAGCAGCACATTATTCCTAACTTCACCCCGCAGTAGTGCCACTCACAATATGGCGGTGACGCCTGCGCCTTCCATAGTAGTGCCACTCACAATATGGCGGTGACGCCTGCGCCTTCCATACTATCATTGTGGACCTGTAGGGCCGCCATAGCCTCTTCCGTTTGACTCTGGGTTGCAGCGCAGAATCCTCTTCTTTGTATGGCTGTGTCGTTAGTCGTTAGCTATGGGCGCGTTGTTGCATGGAGATGTGCCATTTTCTGTTGGTTCACTTAGGGAGCCTCGGACAATTAATTGTTGAAGGTTTGGTGGTTCTCTGTATGACAGGACGGGAGGTTCAGGAAATACATTTTTCAGTGTTTGGTCATTGTTTAGTATTGGCTGAATTTCTTTTATAATTTTTCGATTATAAAATAAAATCTTTTACCCACATCTTGAAACACTTCGAAAAATTATAAAAGAACTTCAGCCAATACTAAGCCGACTTGAACATCACATAAAGGGATCATTTTCCTCCAGATCATCTAATGTAGTCTACCTAATTTTCTGCATGAAATGTCCTGACACTGCACTCTATGTGGGAGAAACTGGACAAACACCACCAGAGAATGAACTTACACAGGTTCCACATTAAACATGGCAACACAGATGTTCCTGTGGCGGCCCACTTCAACAGCCATGGACACTGTGAGAGGGACTTTAAAATCACAGTGCTTATGGGCAACTTCAAAACACAGCAAGAGAGAAAAGAATGGGAAGTTAAACTCATGCTAAAATGTAATACTTTACAACATGGATTGAATAAAGACAAGAGTTTTATGGCCAGATATGAGGATTGTTTACATCTCTCAGAATGACAGACAACCTGTCTACAGATCCACATTGTTTTGAAAAAACTCATTACAAACTTCAAAAGACTTTGTTGAACAGTTATCTTATCCAGAGATCTTGACAATACATTGTTCTTTTCTCTCTTGTTAAATTAACCCTAGCCTGAATGAATCTATTAATTTTTTACATTTAAAATTTCTTATTTAAAGATTTACCAATGTTATTTCTTGTCCTAGAGTGTGTATATAAACATAGGGAACTCCAGTTTCTGTATTACATCTTGCCTGAAGAAGGGGTCTGAGTTGCCTCGAAATCTTGCATATTGTAATCTTTTTAGTTAGCCAACAAAAGGTGTCATTTTGCTTGGCTCTTCTCTACATTCATAATGGCTAACACGGTACAACACCCTAGTATCCAAATCATTTATATTTATTAAAAATAGCAAAGGCCCCAACAGTCACCCCTGCTGGACGCCCCTCTTAACATCAGCCGATTCTGATGAGGTTCCTTACATCATCACCCTCTGTTTTCTGTGTCTGCACCCGTCTACACAGCCCACCCTGATCTCCCACTTCTTCTAAACTGATGCCCAACCTCACATGTGGCACCTTATCAAATGCTTTCTGAAAGTCAAGATAAAAAATCTTGTGTGCTCCTCTTTGATCGTATGCTTTTGTTGGAAGAAGGAAATATTTGTTTTCTTTTTGTAAATACATTCTTCATTTCAAAGTATTTTTTTTTCATTTAGATATACTTTATTAATTCCCAATGGGAAACTATCTTTTCTCATGAACCTTGGGGGTCAGAATGCAGGGTCGGCCATTGTAGAGTACTCCGGTGCAATCTTTCAGGGGAAATAAGGGAATTGCTCATAGGCCCAATGGAGTAGGATCCCTTCTGGCGGTAACGGGATTTGAACCAGCAACCTTGCAGATACCAGCGCAGCTCCTTAGCTGCAGAGCCACCACTCCGCCCGTTATTACTGTATGTCTCATCTGGACTGTGTTGCTTAATTGCTAGAATGACACAGATTTTTGAGCTGTGCACTTGGAAATAACAGATCACTGTTTTATAACTTTGTTTTTGGTCAGGATCTCAGCTCCCTCAGCTACTGATCTGTTCGGTTATGACTCCAGATGCCTGAAGTCTAAGTCTGTGACAGAGTGCAAATTGAATAGGGTATCACATGGACTTGTACCCTGGCTTACACCCATTGTTGGCACCCATGACCATCTTTTGGATTTGTCAGGTTTTGATATTAGATGGAAGGGCAGTCAAGATGGACTTTCTCCAAGCATTGCTGCAAGTCACTTTCACTTCCAACCTCTCTTTGCCAGACAGTATTGATTTCTTTAATAAGATAAATCTCCAGCCCACATCCATGGGGCCTGCTCTCCGTTTTCATTATTTGCAGGTAGCTGGAGCTTATCCTGTTAGCGACAAACATAAGAAAGAAACGCTGCCTGGAAAGAAGACACGTTCTCCAGACCAGATAAAATGTAGACAGTGCTTAATAAAAGGAAGCATGTCCGAGCACAAGCATTTGTGGAGGAATTTAATAAAAGACTTGTCCCAATCCATCAAGGCGTCAATCACTATGTGATTGCTTTATTAATATTTGTGCCATCACTCATAAAACTTTGGCGTGTTGCAAAAAATTGCTAAAGCTGAGCTACACGTGAGCTTCAAAGCACTTGGCCATTTTTCTATCGAACTATCAAGGAGGAATTGGAGCAAAAGTGGTAAAGAGCTGCAACCCTATCCGAAGCCAAAATCCTTCAGTGGTGTTTCACACAAAAAGCGTTCTTTTAATAATTAACCTTAATCCAGAAAGCTCACAAAAAAAAAAGCAGATTTGGTCCTCGGAAGAATTTTGTGTTCTTTTCAGCAGTGACGTGTGTCATGCAACTTCTTCTCTCTATGCAGTAATCCCTCCTCCATCGCGGGGGTTGCGTTCCAGAGCCACCCGCGAAATAAGAAAATCCGCGAAGTAGAAACCATATGTTTATATGGTTATTTTTATATTGTCATGCTTGGGTCACAGATTTGCGCAGAAACACAGGAGGTTGTGGAGAGACAGGAACGTTATTCAAACACTGCAAACAAACATTTGTCTCTTTTTCAAAAGTTTAAATTGTGCTCCATGACAAGACAGAGATGACAGTTCTGTCTCACAATTAAAAGAATGCAAACATATCTTCCTCTTCAAAGGAGTGTGCGTCAGGAGCAGAGACTGTCATAAAGACAGAGAAAGCAAACAAATAGGGCTGTTTGGTTTTTAAGTATGCGAAGCACCACGCAGTACAAAGCTGTTGAAGGCGGCAGCTCACACCCCCTCCGTCAGGAGCAGGGAGAGAGAGAGAGAGAGCGAGATAGAGAGAGACAGAGAAAAACAAACATGCACAAATCAATACGTGCCCTTCGAGCTTTTAAGTATGCGAAGCACCATGCAGCATGTCCTTCACTAAGCAGCTGCACATAAGGTAGCAACGTGAAGATAATCTTTCAGCATTTTTAGACGAGCGTCCGTATCGTCTAGGTGTGCGAACAGCCCCCCTGCTCACACCCCCTACGTCAGGATCAGAGAAAGCGCAAGAGAGAGAAAGAGAAAAGTAAGTTGGGTAGCTTCTCAGCCATCTGCCAATAGCGTCCCTTGTATGAAATCAACTGGGCAAACCAACTGAGGAAGCATGTACCAGAAATTAAAAGACCCATTGTCCTCAGAAATCCGCGAACCAGCAAAAAATCCGCGAAATATATTTAAATATGCTTACATATAAAATCCGCAATAGAGTGATGCCGCGAAAGGGGAAGCGCGATATAGCGAGGGATCACTGTATATAAAATCTGACATCTGTCTGTCTGTCTGTCTGTCTGTCTGTCCGCCTTTCATGAGAGAACCACTTAACGGATTTAAAACGGTTGTTTTTCTATAATTTGCTTGAACATTGCGGTTGATTTTGCAGCCTTTCTCATCGTGCTATGTATCATAGTTTGCTTGCAGTACTGATTTATTTGGGTGAATCTGAGAGACATGCAGTGGGCTGAGGGTAGGGTGGCGGGGCCCTCCTCGCTCACACACCAGCCTTGGGGCGTTCTTAGCTAGCGAACGAGAGAACTACTTAACAGATTTAGATCGGGTTTTTTTCTATAATTTGCTTGAACATTCCGGTTGATTTTGTGACTTCTCTCATCATGCTAAGAATCACAGTTCACTTACGGTACTGATTTATTCACACAAATCCGAGAGACAGGCTGTGGGCCAAGGGCCCTCCTCACTCACGTGCTAGCCTCGGTTCGAGTCGCTCTACCTCTCTCCAGGTGTTGGAGCGCACCTCGCCTCCACTTAGCTAGCAATACCTGTTTGTTCAACAGACATTATCATCTAGAGATTGTTAAAGAGTAACGTTTGACCTTTTTAAGAGAGAGATCAGAGCTACGTGTGTTTTAGAGGGTACCTGCTGATTGCCAGAGATTTCACAGCCACATGCTCTTCTCTCCACAGGTACAGTGCCAGTGTTTGACGTTGGAGCGTACCTACCTTCCACTTGGCCAGAATTACATTTTTTAAAATTTTTTTATTGATTTTTAAAGTTTGTCCTGCTTCACTGCTACATGGGCAGAGCTGTGGAGACAGCTAACATCCATCCATTATCCACCCCGCTATATCCTAACTACAAGGTCACGGGGGTCTGCTGGAGCCAATCCCAGCCAACACAGGGCACAAGGCAGGAAACAAACCTCGGGCAGGGCGCCAGCCCACCGCAGGGCATGCACACACACACCAAGCACACACTAGGGACAATGTTGGATCGCCAATGCACCTAACCTGCATGTCTTTGGACTGTGGGAGGAAACTGGAGGACACCCACGCAGCCACGGGGAGAACATGCAAACTCCATGCAGGGAGGACCCGGGAAGCGAATCCAGGTCTACCCACTGCGCCACCGTGCCACCAACAGCTAATATAATATACATAATATACATAAACATTGGACTTCCAATGCAACTCGGAGTCCTGCCACATGCAAAAGTTCGCTGACGACACTGCTATCGTGGGCTGCATCAGGAGTGGGCAGGAGGAGGAGTATAGGAACCTAATCAAGGACTTTGTTAAATGGTGCGACTCAAACTACCTACACCTGAACACCAGCAAAACCAAAGAGCTGGTGGTGGATTTTAGGAGGACCAGGCCCCTCATGGACCCCGTGATCATCAGAGGTGACTGTGTACAGAGGGTGCAGACCTATAAATACCTTGGAGTGCAGCTGGATGATAAATTGGACTGGACTGCCAATACTGATGCTCTGTACAAGAAAGGACAGAGCCGACTATACTTCCTTAGAAGGCTGGCATCCTTCAACATCTGAAATAAGATGCTGCAGATGTTCTATCAGACGGTTGTAGCTATTGCCCTCTTCTATAAGGTTGTGTGCTGGGGAGGCAGCATAAAGAAGAGGGACGCCTCACGCCTGGAGAAACTGGTGAGGAAGGCAGGCTCTATTGTAGGCACGGAGCTGGACAGTTTGACGTCTGTGGCAGAGCGACGGGCGCTGAGCAGGCTCCTGTCAATCATGGAGAATCCACTGCATCCACTGAACAGGATCATCTACAGACAGAGGAGCAGCTTCAGCGACAGACTGCTGTCACCATCCTGCTCCACTGACAGACTGAGGAGATCGTTCCTCCCCACACTATGCGACTCTTCAATTCCACCCGGGGGGGGTAAATGTTAATATTATACGAAGATATTGACTGTTATACCTGCCTCGCACTCTCCACCTTGCACTTTTTAACTTGCACTGTGTATGTTGTTTTTTTATCAGTGTAGCTGCTGCTGGAGTATGTGAATTTCCCCTTGGGGATTAATAAAGTATCATCTATCTATCTATCTATCTATCTATCTATCTATCTATCTATCTATCTATCTATCTATCTATCTATCTATCTATCTATCTATCTATCTATCTATCTATCTATCTATCTATCTATCTATCTATCTATCTATCTATCTAATATAATATAATATAATATATAAACATCTACAAGTGGAAGTGTGTCTGTCTCTCTGGCCCGGAAGTGAGAGCTCCACCTCCGAGAATGCACAAGCGAGGTGAACACATCTGCAAAATGAAACCTTCAAAGAAAGACAAAGTCGCTTAGCCACTAATACACAAGCAATGCAAGCACGTCGGCAAAATGAAACCTCCTAGGAGAGAGATGGCCAGAGTAGTTCCTTTCAATTACCTGACATCTCTACAATTCAAATTTTATTTTCCAGACAACTTCACTAGTTTCTAGGACCCCGTTTTTACAGTACAGGCTTACATAGCTAGTATAATATAATATGCTATGCATTTGCACGTGGGAACAACCTTCTTGGCTGTGGTGAGGCAAGCAGTTCCAGTCTGGGACAAGAGGGGGTGCTGACACTAACAGTATCTTCTCTTTCCCCATAGCATTGAATGGCCACCTAATGATTGCATCTAGTATCCTACTACCATGCCACGGGAAGACTCTGCCAATCCTGGCGCCAACATCATTAAAAGAAACTACCCAGGGAAGGTGACATCAAACTCCATTGCCACCACTGCTTATTGCAAGACTAATTGTAGCCATGTTTCTATTTAAAATCTTTCTGCTGTGTTTTTATTATAAATAAAAGGGGTGACAACCTTTTAAAGCCTACCCTAGTCTCCTTTTCGGGTTACGTTACAAACATAGCACAACAGAATTAGAAATATGAAAGTGCTCACTGTTTTCTTTCTTTCTTTCTTTCTTTCTTTCTTTCTTTCTGTCTTTCTTTCCTTCTGTCTTTCTTTCTTTCTTTCTTTCTTTCTTTCTTTCTTAATTACACTCCTAGGACAGACTGTGTTGTGTTATATTGTGATTTGGAGTCTCAAACAGTATAAAAGTGGGTTGAAGAGTCAAGCATGACCACAAAGCAGACCAGCCTAGAACGGATTCAGATCGGGTTTTTCCTATAATTTGCTAGAACATTCCAGTTGATTTTGCGACTTCTCTCATTGTAGCAAGTATCATAGTTTGGTAGCGGTATTGTTTTATCCGCGCAAATCCGAGAGTCACGCAGCGTGGCGAGGGGATGGGGGAGGGCCGCGGCCCAGCCCTCCTGACTCACATGACAGCCTCGGGGCATATCTTACCTTCATTTAGCTAGCGAACGAGAGAAAGACTTAGCGGATTTAGATCGGGTTTTTTTTTTTATAATTTGCTTAAACTTTCCGGTTGATTTTGTGACTTCTCTTATCATGCTAAGAATTATAGTTCGCTTGCAGAAGAGATATATTCGCGCTAATCTGAGACAGAGTCTGCGGGCCGAGGGGAGGGGAAGCATGACGTCAGGAGTAGAGAGCTGGGCCGGGCCCTCCTCACTGTCCTGTTTCACTAATACGCGGGCGAAGCCGTGGGGATGGCTAGTATATGAATAAAATAAAGGATTTTATTTTCTTACAAGGCACTTTTTCACAAACCTTTCAGTAATAAGCCACAATTGTACAAGAAATGAGTAATAAATCACCAATTCTTCCTCCTTCTCTCTTCCACTATGTGGCCCGCTGCCTCACAACTCTGACTTGATTCTTTAACCAGGCTCAGGATTCTTTTATCCAACCATCTTCTTAATTGGTGACCAGTTTTCCCTAAGTTGTACCTAACCCCACTGGTAACCATTAATGCAGTGGTCTCCAACTCCAGTCCCAGAGGGCAGCAGTGCCTGCAGGTTTTCATTCTAACCCTTTTCTTAATTGGTGACCAGTTCTTGCTGCTAATTAACTTCTTTTCCTTTGATTTTAATTGACTTGTTTGTTAAGATTTGTTCCCCTGAATTTCTTCATCATTCCTCTGAATTGCTTCACTTCTTTCCTTAAATGGCACCCAAAGAGAAATGAAACGTGAATGTCAATTAAAATGTTTCTGTTTTTCTACATTTCATAAACGTACATGTTTGTATAGTGTCTAATTTGAAATGCAGTTTTAGAATCATGTTTATTCACATTTAAGTGTGAGCAAATACAGACATCTCCACCATTGTGCTTTACTTTACATTTTTAATTGGTGGAATAAGTTAGCGTTAATTCATTTTAAAAGATATCTTTTCTGGATTAATGTTTTTTTTTTTTAATTAGAGAATTACCTCCTACCAGTGCCAGCTTAATCCCTTAATAGGGCATTATGAAGATCTGTCATATCCTTCTGCTTTTTACTGGTCATCATGCTGTAGCCATGGGTCTTGTTATCTGTAAACACAAAGCCTTTTCAAATCAGAGAGACTTTTAAAGCCATTTTCTACATAATGTGACTCAGTGGCTAAAAAGCTGTTTATCAGCCATTTATAGAGGGAGAGTAGTTAGAGGTGAATTATACTCTGAGACACATGAAACTAAGAGCATTATAGGCGGTTACATTACAGCAAGAATGAAAAACAGTCTTTCATCCTCCTTATTGTTCTCTGATAAACCCGGCTGTGCTGTTCAGCTGCTCTGCAGCCATTTCTTACTACTGATGACACCGCAAAAATAAGGGGTGAAAATATCCTTTCAGGACCAGAAATGTTTTTTAGTTAAAGACGCCCGTGTGCTTCTGCCACAGCAATGTCACACTGCCATTCTAGCACAGTCCTCTGTGCCATACAGTTGGGAGCTTCCTTGATTATAATCTGTCCTACGGGATTTTAAGACTGAAGACGTGAAATGAAATTTACTTTTAGTTTTGGGAAAATGTGCGATAATCTCATTTCACAAAATTCAGTTAGCGTCTCACATTGAAATCGTTTCACATTCTGGTTTTTTAAATATATACAGCACAATGAGGACTGACTCATATAATGTCCAACATGTCATTTTAATTGGAGCAGAAGCTCTGACATTTTAGTGACACTGCAGCATGTTACACCGACAAGTGACTCCAATTCAAAATCCACACGTTAATTGGTGAAATTAGTCAATAGTATTCAACCATTTGTAATTTGAACATGCTTTAAATGTTATCATGCTAAAGTCCAGTACTACTGAGTGTAAGAAAAGGTTTAAAAGTACTCAACAGGAATTGATTCAATGTCTAAGAACATACAGCATACTGCGAGTGTAACATTTAATGTAATAATAAGGAGGATATAGTTTGTCACTGTAAATGTTCCTTAGCTGCAGTTCTGATACCTTGTATAGTTTCAATTAAAAATCATAAAACACTACTAACCTGCATAAAATAATTAGCTTCACATCTGCAGTAGTATTCAAAATGTTAAAAATAACTTAAAATATGTGCAACATTCTGTCTTTATAGTGCAGCCTATCATGTAATGCCTTTCATATCTATCTATCTATCTATCTATCTATCTATCTATCTATCTATCTATCTATCTATCTATCTATCTATCTATCTATCTATCTATCTATCTATCTATCTATCTATCTATCATATAGTGCCTTTCATATCTATCTATCTATCTATCTATCTATCTATCTATCTATCTATCTATCTATCTATCTATCTATCTATCTATCTATCTATCTATCTATCTATCTATCTATCTATCTATCTATCTATCTATCTATCTATCCCTGTTACAGTCTGTGGGTGTTTTTAACTTTTGTATTTGTGAGGAGTCATCTGTTAGAATATATTTGCAATTCAGATAATGATAATATGCATTGCATTTTTTAAACTCCATCAGATAGTGTATTCCACCCATTAGCACTGCTACTGAGAATCCTGTACCAAATGCAGTATAAATGAGGCAACATACAAACTGACACTAGAACTTAATTAAAGAAATTTTAAACACAACAAATACTGGAAATAAAAAAGAATGACAGAGTGCTAATTGAATTCAGGTCCATTAACCGTTTGATCAACTCAGCACGATGCCACTCGGCGGACTGATTAACCAGACTGAGGTATATACAATACCTAGCGACAAATTCGAGAAGTGCACTCTACTCCTGTGGTATTGACCAGTTCAGGATATTTCTGAGCCCCAAGTACATATACAGACATTAATGTTGTTTATTACACTGCAAAAAATCAGTGTGAAAAAATGAGAAAAAATAAATAAAAAACAAGAAAAAGGTATTAGAATCAAGCAAAATTATCTGCCAATATAGTGAGAAAGTTTAACTTGTTAACTTGCTAAATTTTCTAAAAATGAGATTATGTATCTTACACATACAAATCTACTCAAGTCAGTTTTTCTTAAAATAAAAAAAACAAGATCTATTATTTCTTTTCAAGATTGTCTGGCTTGTTAAGATTTCATTTTTTGCAGTGTATACTGTATGCTCATCTTGAATGTCTTTCATCACAGTGAACATACACAATGGGCCAGCTGTCAGACTCTTCTTGGTCTTCTTCTTAACTCATTCTTGTGACGTTTTCTCTCAAATTTAAAACCATTTGCTGACTCAGTTTACACCAGTGTTTCCCAAACTCGGTCCTGAGGACCCCCTGTGGCTGCAGGATTTTGTTCCAACCAGATTCCGAATCAGTGACAACACCTCATCACACTGATCTCATTTAATTAGCTGTTTTTTTTCTTTTATTCCACATTCAGAAAAGCACAACAGCATGATTTTTACATTTATAAGACATTTAGAAATATTTCTTCTTTTGCTATAGATTTAAATGCTTAACTCTCTTTTGTTGATTTCATTATACTTTGCCCTTTCTCTGTGCAGTTTTTCTCCCTTTGTTGTATCTTAATAATGACAATTTAAAACGAGCAGAGCAGACACCCAGGCTAACAACACTGAATAATCAAAGGCTGCATCTACTTTAGAGTCAGACCCACTAATTAGTAAATAACGGATTCATTAAACAATTAGAAGACCTAGAAAAGTAGAATGAAAAAACTGTTAAAAAGAAAAAAATACATTACAGTATTCCTATATAACTGCTTGGTACGTTTTAATATTTTTTTTAGCAAACTTAGTTTTCTTATTTCTATATTGTTCCCTAAACACAGAACTTGGGAAATATCAGTTCACTTAATTAGCCCAGGAGTTCAATTATAAACAGAAGCTGGTTGGAACAAAAACATGCAGCCACAGGGGTTCCCCAGGACCGAGTTTGGGAAACACTGGTTTACAATCTCCAAAGCTAAAATGTATGCTAGAATGGACTTAACAATAACATTATACACACTACAGTCCTGCTGTTTTAACCTTCACCATACAGCAGCACACAAGTGTGCCCATTCCGTGTACTACATTCAGGTTTTATACACAACACTGTCTTCTGTGCCACTGGTTTTAACCCATTAACTGAGTGACCAGGTAGCAAATATATATAAATTAATAAATAAATAAAGAAACAGCCACTCTATTAGTGTAGCAAATGCTCCCTTTGATGAAAGCCCCTCCTTAGATCCCAATCATTTCTGGCAGAGCCAGCACTCCAGGACACTTTACAGTAATAGCTCAGTGCCATCAGTATCTGCCAGGGCCTCTACTTGCTGAGAGCAAGTGCTTCATCACATTAAAATGTCTCTCCATGAATGAAAAAAAAAGAAAGAGAGAGAGCGTTCGCCACCCCAAAGGACCCTAAACTCAGCTGCCCGTGAAACCCTTCAGCACAGAGCATACAAAAAGTAACCATCTGCCAACTTTATTTATCACTGGAGGGTAAAAGGCAAACCTCTGACTTCCAAAAGAGTCCCAATTGGCAGACGGTGCCATATCTGGACCGCAGATCTATTGGCCCTT
Organism: Erpetoichthys calabaricus; assembly: GCF_900747795.2. Taxonomy (NCBI): domain Eukaryota; kingdom Metazoa; phylum Chordata; class Cladistia; order Polypteriformes; family Polypteridae; genus Erpetoichthys; species Erpetoichthys calabaricus. The sequence continues at coordinate 86,917,229 of NC_041406.2, read as the reverse complement.
CATTGATTTTATTTTTTGAACTGTTTATTCCTGCTATTTGGTTTGGATTTCCACAATACCTGACTTAAGTGGTCACTCGGGTCTGTAGTTGTGATGTGTTACATACAAAGCTGCTCAACTGCACCATACAAGGTGTGACACAAAAATAACCGACTGGGCTTGGAGCTTTCCTAGAAAACCATCTGGAGGTCGGCAGGACGTGAATCATAGAAATACCAGCAAGCCCGCGATTCTCGAAAGAATCGCAAATCCAAGAATGGCAATCACCTTCTGTTCCCTCTGATACTTGAGCCGTGACTCCTTTCGTTTTTGAGCCGGTACTCCTTTCGCAAGCGCGTTTTAGGCGCGTGCGTTGTCACAGCATGTACCGTTGGTCTGAGACGTGACTCCTTTCGCAAGCGTGTTGTACGCGCGCGTGGACATTTGGTTCGAGCCGTAACTCCATTCGCAAGCGCGTTGTAGGCGCGCGCGTTGTCACAGTTGGTTTGAGCCGTGACTCCTTTCGCAAGCGCGTTGTAGGCATGCACGTTGTCACAGCATGGACCTTTGGTTTGAGCCGTGACTCCTTTTGCAAGCGCGTTGTAGTCGCACGCGTTGTCACAGTTGGTTTGAGCCGTGACTCCTTTCGCAAGCGCGTTGTAGGCGCGCGCGTTGTCACAGCATGGACCTTTGGGGATTCCGTACATCCGGTGAGCCCTGCGCCCTGCACCCGTCACAGTTGGTTTGAGCCGTGACTCCTTTCGCAAGCTCGTTGTAGGCGCGCGCGTTGTCACAGCATGGACCTTTGGGGATTCCGTACATCCGGTGAGCCCTGCGCCCTGCACCCGTCACAGTTGGTTTGAGCCGTGACTCCTTTCGCAAGCGCGTTGTAGGTGCGCGAGTTGTCACAGCATGGACAAATCCAAGATTGGCAATCACTTTCTGTTCCCTCTGATACTTGAGCCATGACTCCTTTCGTTTTTGAGCCGGTACTCCTTTCGCAAGCGCGTTGTAGGTGCGCACGTGGACACTTGGTTCGAGCCGTAACTCCTTTCGCAAGCGCGTTGTAGGCGCGTGCGTTGTCACAGCATGGACCTTTGGTTTGAGTCGTGACTCCTTTCGCAAGCACGTTGTAGGCGCATGCGTTGTCACAGTTGGTTTGAGCCATGACTCCTTTCGCAAGCCCGTTGTAGGCGTGCGCGTTGTCGCAGCATGGACCTTTGGGGATTCTGTACATCTGGTGAGCCCTGCGCTCTGTGCCCATCCGGTTTACAACCTTCGGTTAGTAATATGGATATCCCCTCCTACACGCCCTCTCAAACCGCCGACCGGCTAGGCATATCCTGTGAATAGCCCAGTCAGTATTTGCACAACAATCGCTACACGAGTTGCTGCAATAATGTCGGGAGAAAAAATCGGACAGCGAATCAACATCAAATTTCTCGCAACTTTTCTTTTTTTCCGTAAAGCAGTTTTTGACTGATAAAAACATTCCTGTCCTCGATCATCCTTCCTATTCAGCTTCGTGTGATTTTTACTTATTCCTGAAAATCAAAAGTGACCTGAAGGGAACACATTTTTCTTCAATGGAGGAAGTGAAGACAGAAACTTCCAGCACTGTCTCAATCAATGGAAGATAAGTATGGAGCGGTGTAGAGATCGGGAGGGCGAGTATATAGAAGGTGATAATGTTTAGAATGCTGTAAGTCACCAATAAATATTTTTTTTTACCAATCCGGTTATTTTTGTGTCTCGCCTCGTACATGTCAGGCCTCAGAGTCAATGCGGATCTACTATGGCAAAGACATGAGCAACTGTAGGGGTTAAAGATTTATAGGAGTTAAGTGCAGATTCGTTATTAGGATCAGTTTAACCTTTACAAAAAAAAGAGACAACAAACTGACTGAGGCATATAATGCTATGGTATGTAACAGTAAAGGAGTATTTGAACCTCAAAATGATTTTTTATACATTACTTATCCCATGCACTTTCTAGTGGTGGCTGAGAAACATTTTGAATCTCATGTTTTCATGCAGAATGGAGAGAATAAAGTTTATGACATAATAGAAGCCAATGGTGGCTGATGCTGTACAATGGCAAATGATATGAAAAATGTTGATGGAAATAAATAAATAGATAAATAAAATTTTGTGTTCCACATGTCCACTTTCAAGTCGTATGCTAAAAACATGCAAAAGTATGCTGTTTTTACTGAAATATTGCTAAATAGTCGGGAATAATCAGCGCATATTATAATCGGTCAACTAAAGTCTCATGGGACAGGCATCAAGCATTTATAGAAGGTGTCAAAAAAAGAGACGTGAAAACATAAGAAATGTGTCAACCGAGAGGAGACCATTCAGTCCCTGAAGCCTGTTTGTTTAGCTAATAGCGAAGCTGCCCCAGTATGTCATCCTAATTCTTCTTAAAGGTTGTCGAGGTTTCTGCTTCATCTCAGTAGTTTGTTCCTGAGTTCTACAACTCTTGGCGTAAAGAAGTTCTTCCTGGCCTTCAGTCTTAAATGCACTTCTCCTTCATTTCCACTGATGTTCTTGACTACGTGATTCACCCTTAAGCCGAAAGAATATTGCCAAATCTAAAATGGCTGCCGTTGCATCATCCAGTTTGATGCTACACATTAGTGGTGGTTGAAGTGATGCACTCTCAATGAAGCACTTTGAGTAGTTAGAAATGTAAATGATTATTATTATAATATAACTAGGGTGCTTACCCCCTACTCGCTTCGCCCACCAACCCCACATTTTTGAGCTTCGCATCAGCCACTCCACATCTCTGCTGTTGTGAAGAGGAGGGCTGACCACAAGGAGACGTGGTCGCTCCTCTGAAACCCCCTCTTAAACGGTGATACAATGGGAAACAGATCCGGGTTTTTTTTTTTACCTCCTCTTTGCTCGATCAGCTGCTGGATTGCTGCTGCTGCCGTGACACATGATCTGCATCATCGCTTCGAACATGTAAAAGCCTGTACAGCAGCTGTCCTACTCTTTGTCTTTTATTTTCAGCCCCAGGCGTGGTTAAATCTCTTGGCACAAAGTCTCATCTCGCGGGACATGAGTTCTTGATATTTTTGAGTTTAAAATTTAAAAACGGAATAAGAATCTAAAAATCTAACAACATCACATCAATAAATTCTGAAAAAAAATCATATCAAACATACATATATAGGTTTTAACATCTTCTTCTTTCTCTATTGGCTACTCCCGTTAGGGGTTTCCACAGCAAATCATCTTCTTCCATATCTTCTGTCCTCTGCATCTTGCTCTGTTACACCCATCACCTGCATGTCCTCTCTCACCACATCCATAAACCTCCTCTTAGGCCTTCCTCTTTTCCTTTTCCCTGGCAGCTCTATCCTTAGCATCCTTCTCCCAATATACCCAGCGTCTCTCCTCTGTACATGTCCAAACCAACGCAATCTCGCCTCCCTGACTTTGTCTCCCAACTGTCCAACCCAAGCTGACCCTCTAATGTCCTCATTTCTAATCCTGTCCATCCTCATCACACCCAATGAAAATCTTAGCATCTTTAACTCTGCCACCTCCAGCTCTGTCTCCTGCTTTTTGGTCAGTGCCACCATCTCCAGCCCATATAACATAGCTGGTCTCACTACCATCCTGTAGACCTTCCCTTTCACTCTTGCTGATACCCGTCTGTCACAAATCACTCTTGACACTCTTCTCCACCCATTCCACCCTACCTGCACTCTCTTTTTCACCTCTCTTCCACACTCCCCATTACTCTGTACTGTTGATCCCAAGTATTTAAACTCATCCACCTTCGCCAACTCTACCTCCTGCATCCTCACCATTCCACTGACCTCCATCTCATTTATACACATGTATTCTGTCTTGGTCCTACTGACCTTCATTCCTCTCCTCTCTAGAGCATATCTCCACCTCTCCAGTGTCTCCTCAACCTGCTCCCTACTCTCACTACAGATCACAATGTCATCAGCAAACATCATAGTCCATGGGGGCTCCTGTCTAATCTCATCTGTCAACCTGTCCATCACCATTGCAAGTAAGAAAGGGCTCAGAGCCGATCCCTGATGTAATCCCACCTCTGTCACTCCTACCGCAGACCTCACCACAGTCACACTTCCCTCGTACATATCCTGTACAACTCTTACGTACTTCTCTGCCACTCCCGACTTCCTCATACAATAGCACAGCTCCTCTCAAGTCACCCTGTCATATGCTTTCTCCAGGCCCACAAAGACACTAATTTCTTTGCCATCCTCTTCCTTTGTATAATCTCCTGTATTCCCTCATTCCACCACCAGGTTTCCTTTTCCTCCTTCCTCTGTCCAGATGTCTTGCCAATCAACATTCTTGCTGGCCCCCTTACTACATCTGCTGTAGTTTCCCAGATGCCTGGTAATTCTTCACTGCCACCCAGTGCCTGTCTCACCTTCTCCCTAAACTCAACCTTGCAGCCTTCCTTTTTCAACTTTGCACCATTTGATCCTTGGCTATGCCCTCACTCTCTTCCTCTTCTTGATCTCCAACGTCATCCTACAGACCACCATCCTATGCTGCTTAACTTCACTTTCCCCTGCCTCCACTTTGTAGTCTTCAATCTCCTTCAGATTGACTCTTCTGCATAGGATGTAATCTACCTGTGTGCATCTTCCTCTACTCTTGTACATCACCCTATGTTCCTCCCTCTTCTTAAACTACGTATTCACCAGAGCCATGTCCATCCTTTTGGCAAAATCCACTATCCTCTGACCTTCTTCATTCCTCTCCTTGACACCATACCTACCCATCACCTCCTCGTCTCCACTGTTCCCTTCACCAACATGTTCATTGAAATCCGCTCCAATTACCACTTTCTGTCGCTTGGGTACACTGCTCATCAATTTATCCAAATCACTCCAAAAATCTTCTTTCTCATCCATCGCACACCCAACTTGCGGGGCATATGCACTAAACAACATTATCATCACACCTCCAATGTCCAGCTTCATAATCATTACTCTGTCTGACACTCTTTTCAACTCCAGAGCTCTCTTGACATACTGTTCCTTCAGAATAACTCTATACTACTCCATTTCTCTTCCCATTCACACCATGACAGAACAATTTGAATCGACCTCTGATCCACCTGACCTCACTCCCCTTCCATTTAGTCTCTTGCATGCAATATGTAGGTTTTAAAATAAGCCAGATTTAAAGTTTGACAAAAAAGTCACATAAAATCTTTGAACAAAATCGTTGCACTTTTAGGCTTAGGATTTAATATGTATAGAGTAGATATAATAATAATAATAATAATAATAATAATAATAATAATAATAATAATAATAATAATAATCACATTTTCTGCAGTGGGTTGGCACCCTGCCCAGGGTTTGTTTCCAGCCTTGCACCCTATGTTGGCTGGGATTGGCTCCAACAGACCCCCATGACCCTGTGTTCGGATTCAGCGGGTTGGAAAATGGATGGATGGATGGATAATAATAATAATAATAATAATAATAATAATAATAATAATAATAATAATAATAATAATAATAATACATTTTCTGCAGTGGGTTGGCACCGTGCCCAGGGTTTGTTTCCAGCCTTGCACCCTGTGTTGGCTGGGATTGGCTCCAGCAGACCCCCATGACCCTGTAGTTAGGATATAGTGGGTTGGATAGTGGATGGATGGATAATACATTTTCAAGTCAGTGTGTATTTCAGGGCAATTTTGTAATGATAGAAATCAGTGCAGGTAGGGCCTTCAAAAACATGGAGAAAAAAAGTGAAAAGGAGGAATGAAATCATATTTAAAAAGCACGCTACCATCTGACCTGTTATGACTTAGAGAAAATGAAATGTTAGGAAATGTTTAAATTTCAGAGGTTTAATGAATTTTCTTAGGCCACCAATGAAACGTCAAAAACAAGTCCTGGAGTCATGTCATGTATTGTATCACGTTTTTCATCCTCTTCTTTTGCTTAACGCAACAATAGTGTCTGTTCCTGTAATGTTATTGTGACCTTGTACAGTGCCATGGTGACGGCGTCTTGATGTATTTTAGTACTCTCTGTGCAACGGACAGAAAATGCTTTTGTTGCCAGGCTTAGCACTCTTCCCTCTCCAGCTTTCAAAATGAGTGCATGTTAATAAAATGAATTGTACTTCACCCCTGGAATCCTGTCTTCATTTTTTATTGCTTTCATTTTGCTACTGAGACCTTCTTCATCTTAAGTCGTAAACATTTTGTTGGATGAAGGTGCTTCTGCCTAACAGCCAGGAGGTAAGGCGGAGAAGTTAAATAACTACAGTCTAACTGAAAATGACATTCTAATAATGAAAAAGGTCAATGCTTGGCTTACAAAGATACAATGGCTATTGACAAAAAGACAAAGAAATGATAGTTTTTATGGTTGTGATTACAACACTATTTGTGTCCGGCAAAGCTTGGTTTGCACTTTGTTACTGCTGTTTTCCACTATCTCTCTTTTTTACTTTATGCTTGAGGTTACACCAGGAGCAGGTTGATTTCATATCAGGGATCAATAAAATACTATATATCTATATAATAAATATAGCACCTTTCTATCTATCTATCTATCTATCTATCTATCTATCTATCTATCTATCTATCTATCTATCTATCTATCTATCTATCTATCTATCTATCTATCTATCTATCTATCTATCTATCTATCTATCTATCTATCTATCTATCTATCTAATCAGTTTAATGTTAGTGGTGCATGAAAGCAGCATCCCCTCCACAATGTCACTCCCATACCTATCTTTTCTTACAACTAGGGAGCAATTTTCTTACTAATCCATCCATGCCAGTATATTACCAGTGTCTTGTCAATGTGTCTCCCTAGAGAAGCCCATAAGGCCTAGTTTTTTGTATGAATTGAAATCTTATCCTGACTAGTTAAATTTTATACACCTTTATACACCTATCTATCTATCTATCTATCTATCTATCTATCTATCTATCTGTCTATCTATCTATCTATCTATCTATCTATCTATCTATCTATCTATCTATCTATCTATCTATCTATCTATCTATCTATCTATCTATCTATCTATCTATCTATCTATCTATCTATCTATACCTGTTACAGTCTGTGGGTGTTTTTAACTTTTGTATTTGTGAAGAGTCATCTGTTAGAATATATTTGCAATTCAGATAATGATAATATGCATTGCATTTTTTAAACTCCATCAGATAGTGTATTCCACCCATTAGTACTGCTACTGAGAATCCTGTACCAAATGCAGTATAAATGAGGCAACATACAAACTGACACTAGAACTTAATTAAAGAAATTTTAAACACAACAAATACTGGAAATAAAAAAGAATGACAGAGTGCTAATTGAATTCAGGTCCATTAACCGTTTGATCAACTCAGTACGATGCCACTTGGCGGACTGATTAACCAGACTGAGGTATATACAATACCTAGCGACAAATTCGAGAATTGCACTCTACTCCTGTGGTATTGACCAGTTCAGGATATTTCTGAGCCCCAAGTACGTATACAGACATTAATGTCTATCTATCTATCTATCTATCTATCTATCTATCTATCTATCTATCTATCTATCTATCTATCTATCTATCTATCTATCTATCTATCTATCTATCTATCTATCTATCTATCTATCTATCTATCTATCTATTGTGATGGATGGCCGGCTAAATATTCCGGCCCACACCTCCAGGCCGCCAGGTGGAGCCTTCCCAACAGCATGGAGGTTCCCCGAATTCCAGCAGGGCCTTATGGACCTTGTAGTTTGTATACACAGCCCTGCTGGATACCATAGGGACCACCAGGAGCCGCTGTAGGGATGCTTGGGGAGTGCTATGTGCCCTATAACCCGGAAGTACGTCCTGGTCACGTGAACAGGAGAAACGACATGCTTCCGGGTTGAAGAAAGGAGCTTTTATCCGACCCAGAAGTGTTCACAGTCACATGGACAGAAGAGAGAAACTCTTCCGGATCATGAACTATATAAAGGACTCTGGGAGACCAGAATGCTGAGCTGGGAGGAAGGGTGGCTAAGTGTCTGGGAGAGGAGGATTGGGAGTAAGAATTGTGTATTAATAGTATTGAATATTGTATGAGTAGTGTGGAGTGGAGGGTGCTTGGTGCACAGTATTATAATAAAAAGAAGAATTATACTTTTACCTGGTGTTTGGCGTGGTACCTGAGGGTTCAAAGGAGCACTAGCGCCCCTTACTGTTACACTATACTTTTGTAGTCTGTAGGGTTTTTTTAACATTTGTGTTTGCAAGGCACCATCTGTTGCAATATATTTTGCATTTCAGGTAATACTAAAATAATTTTAACTCCAACAGATGGTGCATTCCAACCATTAGCACTCCTACTGAAGATGGTGTACCAAAAATGGTTATAAATGAGGCAACAGACAAACTGCCACTTGAACATAATAAAGGAAATTTGCAATACAAAATATATAGTGTGGCATGCCGCTGGGGGTGGTACCTAGCCGGGATGCCCAGGAAGACCGGAGGAGGGTTTGTACCTCCTCCAGACCATGACGGGGCGACCGCTCTGGTTCATTTGGGGGCCACGGGTACAGAGCTATGAAGCTCAACCCTGTAGGGGCCCGTGGTCTCCGCCAGGGTCGCCCCAATGCCTTGGAGAGCCCTGGACCTCAGCACTTCCGCCACACCAGGAAGTGCTGGGGGGAAGAAGAGCAGGGACACCCGGATGCAGCCGGCACTTTTGCCACACTGGGGCGTGTCGGTGGGAGATTGCCGGAGCACACCTGGAGCACATTCAGGTGCTTATAAAAAGGGGCCGCCTCCCTTCATTCAGGGCTGGAGTCGGGTGAGGAGAAAGATGAGGTCTGGAGGGAAGAGAAGAAGGCGGCCTGAAGAGTAGTGTAGCGTTGGCCTGGACTTTGGGGGAGTTTGGGGGTTTGCGTGTGCAATTTAATTGTAAATAGAAACTGTAAATAAACATGTGGTGGTGTTCGAAACATGTCCTCCAGTCTGTGTCCTGGGCTCATTTCACAATAGCAATTAAAAAAGAATGACAGAGGGAGTGCTAATCACATTTGCCTAAAGTGCCCCAAGACCACACTGAAATGGCTTAGGAAAAATTTTGAGAAAGTTCTTGAGTGACAAAGCCAGAGCCCAGATTTGAACCCAAATGAATATCTCTGGAGAGACCTGAAAATAGCCATCCACTGATGGTCTCCATCAAACCTGGCAGAATTTGAGGGTATCTGAGAAAAAAATGTCAGAATGTCCGTCATCACTGCCATAAGGGCTTCAAACTTTGTGCTGAGTACATTTCAGTTTTGTGCAAAACTTTCTGAAATCCCATTTTCATTTTGTCATTCTGTGGTATTGAGTGTTGCTTGTTGAGGGAAAAAATGAATTGAAATGATTTTACCACAAGGCTGCAACATAACAAAATGTGAATAAAGTGAAGGGCTCTGAAGACTTTGTAAAGCCATCACATTTGATTGCTTCTTCTCAGCCTCTTAACTAAAATGTTCTTCTGCGTTGACCAATAATTCCAGCCTAGGATTTTATTTCCTCTTGCTCCACCAAGGTGTCGACACGGCTTCTGTGTCAAATTATGCACTTGAAGCAGTCATCTCAGTTAATCACCAAGATCCCACTAGCACTCACTTAATCAATTAGGCCCTTCGGGATAATCGAAAGTGATGTTTATGTCCATTGGTACTCACTTGACAGACTCAGTTGTGAGCATGAATTAAAATGGGGTATTAGAATAGGAAAAAAAAGAATGAAAATGTGACACACGCTAAATCCTAAATCCTTCACCTAAAGCTCAATGATCATAATTGAGCAGCTGCTGAGTTCAGAACTAAAAACTCCACTTCTGCTGGCTCCCGGAAACATAAGAATTCACAAATCTAAGACATGCAGGTGAAAGAAAACAACATGCATTAGAGAGAAAAGGTGGAAATCACCATTAAGGCTACAATCGTATCTCTCTTGACCTGCACCCCACAATTTTCCTTAACTAGTGAAACCTTTCCAACCTGAGCTTCAATCGTTTCAATTTTGTCCTGTTGCTCCCGTGCAGCTCCAAGTTTCCTTAAGGCATAGCTCTGAGAAGTTGATCTTATTTATCCTTTTGAGGCCTCCAAATGTTAGGATTTTGTTTTGTGTTTCTAATTTTGATATGTTTTCCTCCATGATTTTTTGGCACTCTGACACTTATTTAAGGGGTTTCGGGGATCTCTGAATGTGTATCTGATGTTTTTATTTTTGGAAATTGCAATCACGTTAGAAGTTGGCCCATCATCTTTGGCACCGGTTCCCAACCTTTTTTCTCTCCTGTACCCCTTGATTAGGCTTTTCATTTATGAGTGCCCCCCTCTCTTCATTACCCCCACCCATCCCTCAAAAAAAAATTTATTTTTTATTTTTTTAGGTTAGCTAAATAATCAAACGACTCAAATTAACCGAATGACATTTATAGGCTTTTATTTTTGGTTTTATATTTTACAATTTACTTACAGTTTTTTTATAATAGCAGCCTAACATAAGATCAAAACAAATAAAAACAGCTTTAAAATAATTTTTACCCACATTAACTTATGATGAAGGTACATAACAATTATTCATCTTGATATACAAGTCTTCCAACTTGGCTCTTAATAATTTAATGCGATCCTTGAGCTTGTTTTTTAAAATCAGGTTCAAATGAAGACAAATATAACCTCAAATCAGGAGCTGCATCAAGCTTTTTGTAATATTTATTCTTAATATATGCATATGACGAGAATGCTCTTTCGACAAGCTCTGTGTTCGTGAAAGGTAATAAATATTTTATTGCTTTATCACTGAGTTCTTTGTACTCTTCTTTCACTGCTGCCCAGAAGTCAATGACATTTCTTTTGTTGAAATCAGATTGTAAAGAAGAATCAGTTGAACGTTCAATCAATTTTTCTTTTTCTGAAACTGATAGTTTTTCGGCTTGTTGAAAAAACAATTCGTTGAATGGATTTAAAATCCAGTTATCTTCACTATTTCGCTTCGGAAAATACTGTCTGAATGACACCTTAAGTCCTTTTAAGTGAGCCATTATACTACTTTTTACTACTTTTAACAATTTCAGCTCGTTCTCAGGTAAGAAACTGTGAAATTTCTCAAAAACTTCACGCTGGTCTTTTTTGATACATGATTCCCAAAAATCCAATTTCTTGATCATAGACTCAGTTTTGTTATTTGTCCTTTTTTTGGTGTTTTTCCGCCATTACCAATATTATCTTTGCGTACCCCGAACCGGTCTACCGGGTACTCGTACCACAGGTTTGGAACCGCTGTTCTATGGGATTGGACCAGATGGGGTGGCCATGACCCTGTCAAAGGTTCACCGGTATTCCTTCCTTGGACCACTTTTGCTAGATACTGGCCACTGCATACCGAGAATACTCTACAACATCTACCTTTATAGAGATGCTCTGACACAGTCGTCTAGCCATCACAATTTCACCCTTGTCAAAGTCACTAAGATCCTTACGCTTGCCCAGTTTTTCCTGCTTCCAACACATCACCTTCAAGAACCGACTGTTCACTTTATGCCTGAAATATCCCACCCCTTGACATGTGCCACTGCAACGAGATTGTCCATGTTATGCCATTCACCTGTCTGTGGGTTTAATGTTGTGGCTGATCGATGTAAATTCATATTGATACATAGCAATTATATTATAAGCTCACAGGATAGACTCCAGAATATGCTTGTAATGGATACAGCAGATTTTATAATATAATATAATATAATATAATATAATATAATATAATATAATATAATATAATATAATATAATATAATATAATATAATATAATATAATATAATATAGGGCGGCATGGTGGCGCAGTGGGTAGCGCTGCTGCCTCGCAGTTGAGAGATCTGGGGACCCGGGTTCACTTCCCGGGTCCTCCCTGCGTGGAGTTTGCATGTTCTCCCCGTGTCTGCGTGGGTTTCCTCCGGGCGCTCCGGTTCCCTCCCACAGTCCAAAGACATGCAGGTTAGGTGGATTGGCGATTCTAAATTGGCCCTAGTGTGTGCTTGGTGTGTGGGTGTGTTTGTGTGTGTCCTGCGGTGGGTTGGCACCCTGCCCGGGATTGGTTCCCTGCCTTGTGCCCTGTGTTGGCTGGGATTGGCTCCAGCAGACCCCCGTGACCCTGTGTTCGGATTCAGTGGGTTGGAAAATGGATGGATGGATAATATAATATAATATAATCTTAATACATAATTCGCCTGCCTCCTCACTCACTCACTCACATCCGTCCAAAGCCTTCTGCGCAGTCGCCTTCTGCGCAGCTGCCCGAAAAACTTTACGAGACCGACATCCAACCCTAACATCGCGGCAGGCGTCGGATTTACGGCCGCATAAATTCAAAGAGAAAGGCAATTTCGATTAAAGCTCTAGAGTCCTGAAAGGCGATTTCGACTACAGCTAGAGGCCTAATTACGCATTCTGATTCAATTATGCATTCATTCAATACACCTATATCAGGTTTGTGGTGCTTATACTTATTACTATTCCATATTTTACTGGAACATTCATCATTCAATATTATACTATAGGCCTGGAAAATTCATCAACTAACAGTACAAGCCTGTACAGTAATGAGTAAAGCGGACTACAATCATTACAAAACAACTTCTTTGTTACTTATCATTTGTTCTTCATACACTGCTGACACAAACTCGTGCCCGTTTCATCTTACGTTGTCGAAACGGCCTCTTTGTCTAGTATAATATAATATAATCTATAATAATAATAAAAGGCAAAGCCCTCACTGACTGATTCACTCACTCACTGACTGACTGATTCACTCATCACTAATTGTCCAACTTCCCGTGTAGGTGGAAGGCTGAAATTTGGCAGGCTCATTCCTTACAGCTTACTTACAAAAGTTAGGCAGGTTTCATTTCAAAATTATACGCGTAATGGTCATAACTGGAACCTCTTTTTTGTCCATATACTGTAATGGAAGGCAGCAAGATGGCCGTAGGGGACTGAGTTGCGTGTCGTGTCATCACGCCTCCCACGTAATCACGTGAACTGACTGTGAACTCAGTACGTAGAAAAGAAGGAGGAGCCCCAAAGAGC